>NW_026871975.1:300000-404196 GCF_033458585.1 Syngnathus typhle
CCGTCACTCTGGTTAGGTTGGCATGGAAAAAAACGCTCTCGGGTGCTTTAGAGTGCCGAGTTTATCACTGCGCATGAAGAAATGGCCACCTCCAACGTTTGGTTTATGTTTTATAAGCATTTTTAATTTTATTGCTTAAATCGCATTTTCTCGGCGAGCTGAGCTATTTTTCTGAATTGTGCCGCTCCCGTCACTCTGGTTAGGTTGGCATGGAAAAAAACGCTCTCGGGTGCTTTAGAGTGCCGAGTTTATCACTGCGCATGAAGAAATGGCCACCTCCAACGTTTGGTTTATGTTTTATAAGCATTTTTAATTTTATTGCTTAAATCGCATTTTCTCGGCGAGCTGAGCACTTTTTCTGAATTGTGCCGCTCCCGTCACTCTGGTTAGGTTGGCATGGAAAAAAACGCTCTCGGGTGCTTTAGAGTGCCGAGTTTATTACTGCGTAATAAGAAATGACCATCTACAACGTTTGGTTTATGTTTTATAAGCATTTTTAATTTTATTGCTTAAATCGCATTTTCTCGGCGAGCTGAGCACTTTTTCTGAATTGTGCCGCTCCCGTCACTCTGGTTAGGTTGGCATCGAAAAAAACGCTCTCGGGTGCTTTAGAGTGCCGAGTTTATCACTGCGCATGAAGAAATGACCACCTCCAACGTTTGGTTTATGTTTTATAAGCATTTTTAATTTTATTGCTTAAATCGCATTTTCTCGGCGAGCTGAGCGCTTTTTCTGAATTGTGCCGCTCCCGTCACTCTGGTTAGGTTGGCATCGAATAAAACGCTCTCGGGTGCTTTAGAGTGCCGAGTTTATCACTGCGCATGAAGAAATTACCACCTCCAACGTTTGGTTTATGTTTTATAAGCATTTTTAATTTTATTGCTTAAATCGCATTTTCTCGGCGAGCTGAGCACTTTTTCTGAATTGTGCCGCTCCCGTCACTCTGGTTAGGTTGGCATGGAAAAAAACGCTCTCGGGTGCTTTAGAGTGCCGAGTTTATTACTGCGTAATAAGAAATGACCATCTACAACGTTTGGTTTATGTTTTATAAGCATTTTTAATTTTATTGCTTAAATCGCATTTTCTCGGCGAGCTGAGCACTTTTTCTGAATTGTGCCGCTCCCGTCACTCTGGTTAGGTTGGCATGGAAAAAAACGCTCTCGGGTGCTTTAGAGTGCCGAGTTTATCACTGCGCATGAAGAAATGGCCACCTCCAACGTTTGGTTTATGTTTTATAAGCATTTTTAATTTTATTGCTTGAATCGCATTTTCTCGGCGAGCTGAGCACTTTTTCTGAATTGTGCCGCTCCCGTCACTCTGGTTAGGTTGGCATGGAAAAAAACGCTCTCGGGTGCTTTAGAGTGCCGAGTTTATCACTGCGCATGAAGAAATGGCCACCTCCAACGTTTGGTTTATGTTTTATAAGCATTTTTAATTTTATTGCTTAAATCGCATTTTCTCGGCGAGCTGAGCACTTTTTCTGAATAGTGCCGCTCCCGTCACTCTGTTTAGGTTGGCATGGAAAAAAACGCTCTCGGGTGCTTTAGAGTGCCGAGTTTATCACTGCGCATGAAGAAAAGACCACCTCCAACGTTTGGTTTATGTTTTATAAGCATTTTTAAGTTTATTGCTTAAATCGCATTTTCTCGGCGAGCTGAGCACTTTTTCTGAATTGTGCCGCTCCTGTCACTCTGGTTAGGTTGGCATGGAAAAAAACGCTCTCGGGTGCTTTAGAGTGCCGAGTTTATCACTGCGCATGAAGAAATGACCACCTCCAACGTTTGGTTTATGTTTTATAAGCATTTTTAATTTTATTGCTTAAATCGCATTTTCTCGGCGAGCTGAGCACTTTTTCTGAATTGTGCCGCTCCCGTCACTCTGGTTAGGTTGGCATGGAAAAAAACGCTCTCGGGTGCTTTAGAGTGCCGAGTTTATCACTGCGCATGAAGAAATGGCCACCTCCAACGTTTGGTTTATGTTTTATAAGCATTTTTAATTTTATTGCTTAAATCGCATTTTCTCGGCGAGCTGAGCACTTTTTCTGAATTGTGCCGCTCCCGTCACTCTGGTTAGGTTGGCATGCAAAAAAACGCTCTCGGGTGCTTTAGAGTGCCGAGTTTATCACTGCGCATGAAGAAATGGCCACCTCCAACGTTTGGTTTATGTTTTATAAGCATTTTTAATTTTATTGCTTAAATCGCATTTTCTCGGCGAGCTGAGCACTTTTTCTGAATTGTGCCGCTCCCGTCACTCTGGTTAGGTTGGCATGGAAAAAAACGCTCTCGGGTGCTTTAGAGTGCCGAGTTTATCACTGCGCATGAAGAAATGACCACCTCCAACGTTTGGTTTATGTTTTATAAGCATTTTTAATTTTATTGCTTAAATCGCATTTTCTCGGCGAGCTGAGCACTTTTTCTGAATTGTGCCGCTCCCGTCACTCTGGTTAGGTTGGCATGGAAAAAAACGCTCTCGGGTGCTTTAGAGTGCCGAGTTTATCACTGCGCATGAAGAAATGGCCACCTCCAACGTTTGGTTTATGTTTTATAAGCATTTTTAATTTTATTGCTTAAATCGCATTTTCTCGACGAGCTGAGCACTTTTTCTGAATTGTGCCGCTCCCGTCACTCTGGTTAGGTTGGCATCGAAAAAAACGCTCTCGGGTGCTTTAGAGTGCCGAGTTTATCACTGCGCATGAAGAAATGACCACCTCCAACGTTTGGTTTATGTTTTATAAGCATTTTTAATTTTATTGCTTAAATCGCATTTTCTCGGCGAGCTGAGCACTTTTTCTGAATTGTGCCGCTCCCGTCACTCTGGTTAGGTTGGCATGGAAAAAAACGCTCTCGGGTGCTTTAGAGTGCCGAGTTTATTACTGCGTAATAAGAAATGACCATCTACAACGTTTGGTTTATGTTTTATAAGCATTTTTAATTTTATTGCTTAAATCGCATTTTCTCGGCGAGCTGAGCACTTTTTCTGAATTGTGCCGCTCCCGTCACTCTGTTTAGGTTGGCATGGAAAAAAACGCTCTCGGGTGCTTTAGAGTGCCGAGTTTATCACTGCGCATGAAGAAAAGACCACCTCCAACGTTTGGTTTATGTTTTATAAGCATTTTTAATTTTATTGCTTAAATCGCATTTTCTCGGCGAGCTGAGCACTTTTTCTGAATTGTGCCGCTCCTGTCACTCTGGTTAGGTTGGCATGGAAAAAAACGCTCTCGGGTGCTTTAGAGTGCCGAGTTTATCACTGCGCATGAAGAAATGACCACCTCCAACGTTTGGTTTATGTTTTATAAGCATTTTTAATTTTATTGCTTAAATCGCATTTTCTCGGCGAGCTGAGCACTTTTTCTGAATTGTGCCGCTCCCGTCACTCTGGTTAGGTTGGCATGGAAAAAAACGCTCTCGGGTGCTTTAGAGTGCCGAGTTTATCACTGCGCATGAAGAAATGGCCACCTCCAACGTTTGGTTTATGTTTTATAAGCATTTTTAATTTAGTTGCTTAAATCGCATTTTCTCGGCGAGCTGAGCACTTTTTCTGAATTGTGCCGCTCCCGTCACTCTGGTTAGGTTGGCATGGAAAAAAACGCTCTCGGGTGCTTTAGAGTGCCGAGTTTATCACTGCGCATGAAGAAATGGCCACCTCCAACGTTTGGTTTATGTTTTATAAGCATTTTTAATTTTATTGCTTAAATCGCATTTTCTCGGCGAGCTGAGCACTTTTTCTGAATTGTGCCGCTCCCGTCACTCTGGTTAGGTTGGCATGGAAAAAAACGCTCTCGGGTGCTTTAGAGTGCCGAGTTTATCACTGCGCATGAAGAAATGACCACCTCCAACGTTTGGTTTATGTTTTATAAGCATTTTTAATTTTATTGCTTAAATCGCATTTTCTCGGCGAGCTGAGCACTTTTTCTGAATTGTGCCGCTCCCGTCACTCTGGTTAGGTTGGCATGGAAAAAAACGCTCTCGGGTGCTTTAGAGTGCCGAGTTTATCACTGCGCATGAAGAAATGACAACCTCCAACGTTTGGTTTATGTTTTATAAGCATTTTTAATTTTATTGCTTAAATCGCATTTTCTCGGCGAGCTGAGCGCTTTTTCTGAATTGTGCCGCTCCCGTCACTCTGGTTAGGTTGGCATCGAAAAAAACGCTCTCGGGTGCTTTAGAGTGCCGAGTTTATCACTGCGCATGAAGAAATGACCACCTCCAACGTTTGGTTTATGTTTTATAAGCATTTTTAATTTTATTGCTTAAATCGCATTTTCTCGGCGAGCTGAGCACTTTTTCTGAATTGTGCCGCTCCCGTCACTCTGGTTAGGTTGGCATCGAAAAAAACGCTCTCGGGTGCTTTAGAGTGCCGAGTTTATCACTGCGCATGAAGAAATGACCACCTCCAACGTTTGGTTTATGTTTTATAAGCATTTTTAATTTTATTGCTTAAATCGCATTTTCTCGGCGAGCTGAGCACTTTTTCTGAATTGTGCCGCTCCCGTCACTCTGGTTAGGTTGGCATCGAAAAAAACGCTCTCGGGTGCTTTAGAGTGCCGAGTTTATCACCGCGCATGAAGAAATGACCACCTCCAACGTTTGGTTTATGTTTTATAAGCATTTTTAATTTTATTGCTTAAATCGCATTTTCTCGGCGAGCTGAGCGCTTTTTCTGAATTGTGCCGCTCCCGTCACTCTGGTTAGGTTGGCATCGAAAAAAACGCTCTTGGGTGCTTTAGAGTGCCGAGTTTATCACTGCGCATGAAGAAATGACCACCTCCAACGTTTGGTTTATGTTTTATAAGCATTTTTAATTTTATTGCTTAAATCGCATTTTCTCGGCGAGCTGAGCGCTTTTTCTGAATTGTGCCGCTCCCGTCACTCTGGTTAGGTTGGCATCGAAAAAAACGCTCTCGGGTGCTTTAGAGTGCCGAGTTTATCACTGCGCATGAAGAAATGACCACCTCCAACGTTTGGTTTATGTTTTATAAGCATTTTTAATTTTATTGCTTAAATCGCATTTTCTCGGCGAGCCGAGCGCTTTTTCTGAATTGTGCCGCTCCCGTCACTCTGGTTAGGTTGGCATGGAAAAAAACGCTCTCGGGTGCTTTAGAGTGCCGAGTTTATCACTGCGCATGAAGAAATGACCACCTCCAACGTTTGGTTTATGTTTTATAAGCATTTTTAATTTTATTGCTTAAATCGCATTTTCTCGGCGAGCTGAGCACTTTTTCTGAATTGTGCCGCTCCCGTCACTCTGGTTAGGTTGGCATGGAAAAAAACGCTCTCGGGTACTTTAGAGTGCCGAGTTTATTACTGCGTAATAAGAAATGACCATCTACAACGTTTGGTTTATGTTTTATAAGCATTTTAAATTTTACTGCTTAAATCGCATTTTCTCGGCGAGCTGAGCACTTTTTCTGAATTGTGCCGCTCCCGTCACTCTGGTTAGGTTGGCATCGAAAAAAACGCTCTCGGGTGCTTTAGAGTGCCGAGTTTATCACTGCGCATGAAGAAATGACCACCTCCAACGTTTGGTTTATGTTTTATAAGCATTTTTAATTTTATTGCTTAAATCGCATTTTCTCGGCGAGCTGAGCACTTTTTCTGAATTGTGCCGCTCCCGTAACTCTGGTTAGGTTGGCATCAAATAAAACGCTCTCGGGTGCTTTAGAGTGCCGAGTTTATCACTGCGCATGAAGAAATGACCACCTCCAACGTTTGGTTTATGTTTTATAAGCATTTTTAATTTTATTGCTTAAATCGCATTTTCTCGGCGAGCTGAGCACTTTTTCTGAATTGTGCCGCTCCCGTCACTCTGGTTAGGTTGGCATGGAAAAAAACGCTCTCGGGTGCTTTAGAGTGCCGAGTTTATCACTGCGCATGAAGAAATGACCACCTCCAACGTTTGGTTTATGTTTTATAAGCATTTTTAATTTTATTGCTTAAATCGCATTTTCTCGGCGAGCTGAGCACTTTTTCTGAATTTTGCCGCTCCCGTCACTCTGGTTAGGTTGGCATGGAAAAAAACGCTCTCGGGTGCTTTAGAGTGCCGAGTTTATTACTGCGTAATAAGAAATGACCATCTACAACGTTTGGTTTATGTTTTATAAGCATTTTAAATTTTATTGCTTAAATTGCATTTTCTCGGCGAGCTGAGCACTTTTTCTGAATTGTGCCGCTCCCGTCACTCTGGTTAGGTTGGCATCGAAAAAAACGCTCTCGGGTGCTTTAGAGTGCCGAGTTTATCACTGCGCATGAAGAAATGACCACCTCCAACGTTTGGTTTATGTTTTATAAGCATTTTAAATTTTATTGCTTAAATCGCATTTTCTCGGCGAGCTGAGCACTTTTTCTGAATTGTGCCGCTCCCGTCACTCTGGTTAGGTTGGTACCGAAAAAAACGCTCTCGGGTGCTTTAGAGTGCCGAGTTTATCACTGTGCATGAAGAAATGACCACCTCCAACGTTTGGTTTATGTTTTATAAGCATTTTTAATTTTATTGCTTAAATCGCATTTTCTCGGCGAGCTGAGCGCTTTTTCTGAATTGTGCCGCTCCCGTCACTCTGGTTAGGTTGGCATCGAAAAAAACGCTCTCGGGTGCTTTAGAGTGCCGAGTTTATCACTGCGCATGAAGAAATGACCACCTCCAACGTTTGGTTTATGTTTTATAAGCATTTTTAATTTTATTGCTTAAATCGCATTTTCTCGGCGAGCTGAGCACTTTTTCTGAATTGTGCCGCTCCCGTCACTCTGGTTAGGTTGGCATGGAAAAAAACGCTCTCGGGTGCTTTAGAGTGCCGAGTTTATCACTGCACATGAAGAAATGACCACCTCCAACGTTTGGTTTATGTTTTATAAGCATTTTTAATTGTATTGCTTAAATCGCATTTTCTCGGCGAGCTGAGCACTTTTTCTGAATTGTGCCGCTCCCGTCACTCTGGTTAGGTTGGCATGGAAAAAAACGCTCTCGGGTGCTTTAGAGTGCCGAGTTTATTACTGCGTAATAAGAAATGACCATCTACAACGTTTGGTTTATGTTTTATAAGCATTTTTAATTTTATTGCTTAAATCGCATTTTCTCGGCGAGCTGAGCACTTTTTCTGAATTGTGCCGCTCCCGTCACTCTGGTTAGGTTGGCATCGAAAAAAACGCTCTCGGGTGCTTTAGAGTGCCGAGTTTATCACTGCGCATGAAGAAATGACCACCTCCAACGTTTGGTTTATGTTTTATGAGCATTTTTAATTTTATTGCTTAAATCGCATTTTCTCGGCGAGCTGAGCACTTTTTCTGAATTGTGCCGCTCCCGTCACTCTGGTTAGGTTGGCATGGAAAAAAACGCTCTCGGGTGCTTTAGAGTGCCGAGTTTATCACCGCGCATGAAGAAATGACCACCTCCAACGTTTGGTTTATGTTTTATAAGCATTTTTAATTTTATTGCTTAAATCGCATTTTCTCGGCGAGCTGAGCGCTTTTTCTGAATTGTGCCGCTCCCGTCACTCTGGTTAGGTTGGCATCGAATAAAACGCTCTCGGGTGCTTTAGAGTGCCGAGTTTATCACTGCGCATGAAGAAATGACCACCTCCAACGTTTGGTTTATGTTTTATAAGCATTTTTAATTTTATTGCTTAAATCGCATTTTCTCGGCGAGCTGAGCACTTTTTCTGAATTGTGCCGCTCCCGTCACTCTGGTTAGGTTGGCATGGAAAAAAACGCTCTCGGGTGCTTTAGAGTGCCGAGTTTATTACTGCGTAATAAGAAATGACCATCTACAACGTTTGGTTTATGTTTTATAAGCATTTTTAATTTTATTGCTTAAATCGCATTTTCTCGGCGAGCTGAGCACTTTTTCTGAATTGTGCCGCTCCCGTCACTCTGGTTAGGTTGGCATGGAAAAAAACGCTCGGGTGCTTTAGAGTGCCGAGTTTATCACTGTGCATGAAGAAATGACCACCTCCAACGTTTGGTTTATGTTTTATAAGCATTTTTAATTTTATTGCTTAAATCGCATTTTCTCGGCGAGCTGAGCACTTTTTCTGAATTGTGCCGCTCCCGTCACTCTGGTTAGGTTGGCATCGAAAAAAACGCTCTCGGGTGCTTTAGAGTGCCGAGTTTATCACTGCGCATGAAGAAATGACCACCTCCAACGTTTGGTTTATGTTTTATAAGCATTTTTAATTTTATTGCTTAAATCGCATTTTCTCGGCGAGCTGAGCGCTTTTTCTGAATTGTGCCGCTCCCGTCACTCTGGTTAGGTTGGCATCGAATAAAACGCTCTCGGGTGCTTTAGAGTGCCGAGTTTATCACTGCGCATGAAGAAATTACCACCTCCAACGTTTGGTTTATGTTTTATAAGCATTTTTAATTTTATTGCTTAAATCGCATTTTCTCGGCGAGCTGAGCACTTTTTCTGAATTGTGCCGCTCCCGTCACTCTGGTTAGGTTGGCATGGAAAAAAACGCTCTCGGGTGCTTTAGAGTGCCGAGTTTATTACTGCGTAATAAGAAATGACCATCTACAACGTTTGGTTTATGTTTTATAAGCATTTTTAATTTTATTGCTTAAATCGCATTTTCTCGGCGAGCTGAGCACTTTTTCTGAATTGTGCCGCTCCCGTCACTCTGGTTAGGTTGGCATGGAAAAAAACGCTCTCGGGTGCTTTAGAGTGCCGAGTTTATCACTGCGCATGAAGAAATGGCCACCTCCAACGTTTGGTTTATGTTTTATAAGCATTTTTAATTTTATTGCTTGAATCGCATTTTCTCGGCGAGCTGAGCACTTTTTCTGAATTGTGCCGCTCCCGTCACTCTGGTTAGGTTGGCATGGAAAAAAACGCTCTCGGGTGCTTTAGAGTGCCGAGTTTATCACTGCGCATGAAGAAATGGCCACCTCCAACGTTTGGTTTATGTTTTATAAGCATTTTTAATTTTATTGCTTAAATCGCATTTTCTCGGCGAGCTGAGCACTTTTTCTGAATAGTGCCGCTCCCGTCACTCTGTTTAGGTTGGCATGGAAAAAAACGCTCTCGGGTGCTTTAGAGTGCCGAGTTTATCACTGCGCATGAAGAAAAGACCACCTCCAACGTTTGGTTTATGTTTTATAAGCATTTTTAAGTTTATTGCTTAAATCGCATTTTCTCGGCGAGCTGAGCACTTTTTCTGAATTGTGCCGCTCCTGTCACTCTGGTTAGGTTGGCATGGAAAAAAACGCTCTCGGGTGCTTTAGAGTGCCGAGTTTATCACTGCGCATGAAGAAATGACCACCTCCAACGTTTGGTTTATGTTTTATAAGCATTTTTAATTTTATTGCTTAAATCGCATTTTCTCGGCGAGCTGAGCACTTTTTCTGAATTGTGCCGCTCCCGTCACTCTGGTTAGGTTGGCATGGAAAAAAACGCTCTCGGGTGCTTTAGAGTGCCGAGTTTATCACTGCGCATGAAGAAATGGCCACCTCCAACGTTTGGTTTATGTTTTATAAGCATTTTTAATTTTATTGCTTAAATCGCATTTTCTCGGCGAGCTGAGCACTTTTTCTGAATTGTGCCGCTCCCGTCACTCTGGTTAGGTTGGCATGCAAAAAAACGCTCTCGGGTGCTTTAGAGTGCCGAGTTTATCACTGCGCATGAAGAAATGGCACCTCCAACGTTTGGTTTATGTTTTATAAGCATTTTTAATTTTATTGCTTAAATCGCATTTTCTCGGCGAGCTGAGCACTTTTTCTGAATTGTGCCGCTCCCGTCACTCTGGTTAGGTTGGCATGGAAAAAAACGCTCTCGGGTGCTTTAGAGTGCCGAGTTTATCACTGCGCATGAAGAAAAGACCACCTCCAACGTTTGGTTTATGTTTTATAAGCATTTTTAAGTTTATTGCTTAAATCGCATTTTCTCGGCGAGCTGAGCACTTTTTCTGAATTGTGCCGCTCCTGTCACTCTGGTTAGGTTGGCATGGAAAAAAACGCTCTCGGGTGCTTTAGAGTGCCGAGTTTATCACTGCGCATGAAGAAATGACCACCTCCAACGTTTGGTTTATGTTTTATAAGCATTTTTAATTTTATTGCTTAAATCGCATTTTCTCGGCGAGCTGAGCGCTTTTTCTGAATTGTGCCGCTCCCGTCACTCTGGTTAGGTTGGCATGGAAAAAAACGCTCTCGGGTGCTTTAGAGTGCCGAGTTTATCACTGCGCATGAAGAAATGGCCACCTCCAACGTTTGGTTTATGTTTTATAAGCATTTTTAATTTTATTGCTTAAATCGCATTTTCTCGGCGAGCTGAGCACTTTTTCTGAATTGTGCCGCTCCCGTCACTCTGGTTAGGTTGGCATCGAAAAAAACGCTCTCGGGTGCTTTAGAGTGCCGAGTTTATCACTGCGCATGAAGAAATGACCACCTCCAACGTTTGGTTTATGTTTTATAAGCATTTTTAATTTTATTGCTTAAATCGCATTTTCTCGGCGAGCTGAGCACTTTTTCTGAATTGTGCCGCTCCCGTCACTCTGGTTAGGTTGGCATGGAAAAAAACGCTCTCGGGTGCTTTAGAGTGCCGAGTTTATTACTGCGTAATAAGAAATGACCATCTACAACGTTTGGTTTATGTTTTATAAGCATTTTTAATTTTATTGCTTAAATCGCATTTTCTCGGCGAGCTGAGCACTTTTTCTGAATTGTGCCGCTCCCGTCACTCTGTTTAGGTTGGCATGGAAAAAAACGCTCTCGGGTGCTTTAGAGTGCCGAGTTTATCACTGCGCATGAAGAAAAGACCACCTCCAACGTTTGGTTTATGTTTTATAAGCATTTTTAATTTTATTGCTTAAATCGCATTTTCTCGGGGAGCTGAGCACTTTTTCTGAATTGTGCCGCTCCTGTCACTCTGGTTAGGTTGGCATGGAAAAAAACGCTCTCGGGTGCTTTAGAGTGCCGAGTTTATCACTGCGCATGAAGAAATGACCACCTCCAACGTTTGGTTTATGTTTTATAAGCATTTTTAAATTTATTGCTTAAATCGCATTTTCTCGGCGAGCTGAGCACTTTTTCTGAATTGTGCCGCTCCCGTCACTCTGGTTAGGTTGGCATGGAAAAAAACGCTCTCGGGTGCTTTAGAGTGCCGAGTTTATCACTGCGCATGAAGAAATGGCCACCTCCAACGTTTGGTTTATGTTTTATAAGCATTTTTAATTTAGTTGCTTAAATCGCATTTTCTCGGCGAGCTGAGCACTTTTTCTGAATTGTGCCGCTCCCGTCACTCTGGTTAGGTTGGCATGGAAAAAAACGCTCTCGGGTGCTTTAGAGTGCCGAGTTTATCACTGCGCATGAAGAAATGGCCACCTCCAACGTTTGGTTTATGTTTTATAAGCATTTTTAATTTTATTGCTTAAATCGCATTTTCTCGGCGAGCTGAGCACTTTTTCTGAATTGTGCCGCTCCCGTCACTCTGGTTAGGTTGGCATGGAAAAAAACGCTCTCGGGTGCTTTAGAGTGCCGAGTTTATCACTGCGCATGAAGAAATGACCACCTCCAACGTTTGGTTTATGTTTTATAAGCATTTTTAATTTTATTGCTTAAATCGCATTTTCTCGGCGAGCTGAGCACTTTTTCTGAATTGTGCCGCTCCCGTCACTCTGGTTAGGTTGGCATGGAAAAAAACGCTCTCGGGTGCTTTAGAGTGCCGAGTTTATCACTGCGCATGAAGAAATGACAACCTCCAACGTTTGGTTTATGTTTTATAAGCATTTTTAATTTTATTGCTTAAATCGCATTTTCTCGGCGAGCTGAGCGCTTTTTCTGAATTGTGCCGCTCCCGTCACTCTGGTTAGGTTGGCATCGAAAAAAACGCTCTCGGGTGCTTTAGAGTGCCGAGTTTATCACTGCGCATGAAGAAATGACCACCTCCAACGTTTGGTTTATGTTTTATAAGCATTTTTTATTTTATTGCTTAAATCGCATTTTCTCGGCGAGCTGAGCACTTTTTCTGAATTGTGCCGCTCCCGTCACTCTGGTTAGGTTGGCATCGAAAAAAACGCTCTCGGGTGCTTTAGAGTGCCGAGTTTATCACTGCGCATGAAGAAATGACCACCTCCAACGTTTGGTTTATGTTTTATAAGCATTTTTAATTTTATTGCTTAAATCGCATTTTCTCGGCGAGCTGAGCACTTTTTCTGAATTGTGCCGCTCCCGTCACTCTGGTTAGGTTGGCATGGAAAAAAACGCTCTCGGGTGCTTTAGAGTGCCGAGTTTATTACTGCGTAATAAGAAATGACCATCTACAACGTTTGGTTTATATTTTATAAGCATTTTTAATTTTATTGCTTAAATCGCATTTTCTCGGCGAGCTGAGCACTTTTTCTGAATTGTGCCGCTCCCGTCACTCTGTTTAGGTTGGCATGGAAAAAACGCTCTCGGGTGCTTTAGAGTGCCGAGTTTATCACTGCGCATGAAGAAAAGACCACCTCCAACGTTTGGTTTATGTTTTATAAGCATTTTTAATTTTATTGCTTAAATCGCATTTTCTCGGCGAGCTGAGCGCTTTTTCTGTATTGTGCCGCTCCCGTCACTCTGGTTAGGTTGGCATCGAAAAAACGCTCTCGGGTGCTTTAGAGTGCCGAGTTTATTACTGCGTAATAAGAAATGACCATTTACAACGTTTGGTTTATGTTTTATAAGCATTTTTAATTTTATTGCTTAAATCGCATTTTCTCGGCGAGCTGAGCACTTTTTCTGAATTGTGCCGCTCCCGTCACTCTGGTTAGGTTGGCATCGAAAAAAACGCTCTCGGGTGCTTTAGAGTGCCGAGTTTATCACTGTGCATGAAGAAATGACCACCTCCAACGTTTGGTTTATGTTTTATAAGCATTTTTAATTTTATTGCTTAAATCGCATTTTCTCGGCGAGCTGAGCGCTTTTTCTGAATTGTGCCGCTCCCGTCACTCTGGTTAGGTTGGCATCGAAAAAAACGCTCTCGGGTGCTTTAGAGTGCCGAGTTTATCACTGCGCATGAAGAAATGACCACCTCCAACGTTTGGTTTATGTTTTATAAGCATTTTTAATTTTATTGCTTAAATCGCATTTTCTCGGCGAGCTGAGCACTTTTTCTGAATTGTGCCGCTCCCGTCACTCTGGTTAGGTTGGCATCAAATAAAACGCTCTCGGGTGCTTTAGAGTGCCGAGTTTATCACTGCGCATGAAGAAATGACCACCTCCAACGTTTGGTTTATGTTTTATAAGCATTTTTAATTTTATTGCTTAAATCGCATTTTCTCGGCGAGCTGAGCGCTTTTTCTGAATTGTGCCGCTCCCGTCACTCTGGTTAGGTTGGCATCGAATAAAACGCTCTCGGGTGCTTTAGAGTGCCGAGTTTATCACTGCGCATGAAGAAATGACCACCTCCAACGTTTGGTTTATGTTTTATAAGCATTTTTAATTTTATTGCTTAAATCGCATTTTCTCGGCGAGCTGAGCACTTTTTCTGAATTGTGCCGCTCCCGTCACTCTGGTTAGGTTGGCATGGAAAAAAACGCTCTCGGGTGCTTTAGAGTGCCGAGTTTATTACTGCGTAATAAGAAATGACCATCTACAACGTTTGGTTTATGTTTTATAAGCATTTTTAATTTTATTGCTTAAATCGCATTTTCTCGGCGAGCTGAGCACTTTTTCTGAATTGTGCCGCTCCCGTCACTCTGGTTAGGTTGGCATGGAAAAAAACGCTCTCGGGTGCTTTAGAGTGCCGAGTTTATCACTGCGCATGAAGAAATGACCACCTCCAACGTTTGGTTTATGTTTTATAAGCATTTTTAATTTTATTGCTTAAATCGCATTTTCTCGGCGAGCTGAGCACTTTTTCTGAATTGTGCCGCTCCCGTCACTCTGGTTAGGTTGGCATGGAAAAAAACGCTCTCGGGTGCTTTAGAGTGCCGAGTTTATCACTGCGCATGAAGAAATGACCACCTCCAACGTTTGGTTTATGTTTTATAAGCATTTTTAATTTTATTGCTTAAATCGCATTTTCTCGGCGAGCTGAGCACTTTTTCTGAATTGTGCCGCTCCCGTCACTCTGGTTAGGTTGGCATGGAAAAAAACGCTCTCGGGTGCTTTAGAGTGCCGAGTTTATTACTGCGTAATAAGAAATGACCATCTACAACGTTTGGTTTATGTTTTATAAGCATTTTTAATTTTATTGCTTAAATCGCATTTTCTCGGCGAGCTGAGCACTTTTTCTGAATTGTGCCGCTCCCGTCACTCTGGTTAGGTTGGCATCGAAAAAAACGCTCTCGGGTGCTTTAGAGTGCCGAGTTTATCACTGCGCATGAAGAAATGACCACCTCCAACGTTTGGTTTATGTTTTATAAGCATTTTTAATTTTATTGCTTAAATCGCATTTTCTCGGCGAGCTGAGCACTTTTTCTGAATTGTGCCGCTCCCGTCACTCTGGTTAGGTTGGCATGGAAAAAAACGCTCTCGGGTGCTTTAGAGTGCCGAGTTTATTACTGCGTAATAAGAAATGACCATCTACAACGTTTGGTTTATGTTTTATAAGCATTTTTAATTTTATTGCTTAAATCGCATTTTCTCGGCGAGCTGAGCACTTTTTCTGAATTGTGCCGCTCCCGTCACTCTGTTTAGGTTGGCATGGAAAAAAACGCTCTCGGGTGCTTTAGAGTGCCGAGTTTATCACTGCACATGAAGAAAAGACCACCTCCAACGTTTGGTTTATGTTTTATAAGCATTTTTAATTTTATTGCTTAAATCGCATTTTCTCGGCGAGCTGAGCGCTTTTTCTGAATTGTGCCGCTCCCGTCACTCTGGTTAGGTTGGCATCGAAAAAAACGCTCTCGGGTGCTTTAGAGTGCCGAGTTTATTACTGCGTAATAAGAAATGACCATTTACAACGTTTGGTTTATGTTTTATAAGCATTTTTAATTTTATTGCTTAAATCGCATTTTCTCGGCGAGCTGAGCACTTTTTCTGAATTGTGCCGCTCCCGTCACTCTGGTTAGGTTGGCATCGAAAAAAACGCTCTCGGGTGCTTTAGAGTGCCGAGTTTATCACTGCATGAAGAAATGACCACCTCCAACGTTTGGTTTATGTTTTATAAGCATTTTTAATTTTATTGCTTAAATCGCATTTTCTCGGCGAGCTGAGCACTTTTTCTGAATTGTGCCGCTCCCGTCACTCTGGTTAGGTTGGCATCGAAAAAAACGCTCTCGGGTGCTTTAGAGTGCCGAGTTTATCACTGCGCATGAAGAAATGACCACCTCCAACGTTTGGTTTATGTTTTATAAGCATTTTTAATTTTATTGCTTAAATCGCATTTTCTCGGCGAGCTGAGCACTTTTTCTGAATTGTGCCGCTCCCGTCACTCTGGTTAGGTTGGCATGGAAAAAAACGCTCTCGGGTGCTTTAGAGTGCCGAGTTTATTACTGCGTAATAAGAAATGACCATCTACAACGTTTGGTTTATGTTTTATAAGCATTTTTAATTTTATTGCTTAAATCGCATTTTCTCGGCGAGCTGAGCACTTTTTCTGAATTGTGCCGCTCCCGTCACTCTGTTTAGGTTGGCATGGAAAAAAACGCTCTCAGGTGCTTTAGAGTGCCGAGTTTATCACTGCACATGAAGAAAAGACCACCTCCAACGTTTGGTTTATGTTTTATAAGCATTTTTAATTTTATTGCTTAAATCGCATTTTCTCGGCGAGCTGAGCGCTTTTTCTGAATTGTGCCGCTCCCGTCACTCTGGTTAGGTTGGCATCGAAAAAAACGCTCTCGGGTGCTTTAGAGTGCCGAGTTTATTACTGCGTAATAAGAAATGACCATTTACAACGTTTGGTTTATGTTTTATAAGCATTTTTAATTTTATTGCTTAAATCGCATTTTCTCGGCGAGCTGAGCACTTTTTCTGAATTGTGCCGCTCCCGTCACTCTGGTTAGGTTGGCATCGAAAAAAACGCTCTCGGGTGCTTTAGAGTGCCGAGTTTATCACTGTGCATGAAGAAATGACCACCTCCAACGTTTGGTTTATGTTTTATAAGCATTTTTAATTTTATTGCTTAAATCGCATTTTCTCGGCGAGCTGAGCGCTTTTTCTGAATTGTGCCGCTCCCGTCACTCTGGTTAGGTTGGCATCGAAAAAAACGCTCTCGGGTGCTTTAGAGTGCCGAGTTTATTACTGCGTAATAAGAAATGACCATCTACAACGTTTGGTTTATGTTTTATAAGCATTTTTAATTTTATTGCTTAAATCGCATTTTCTCGGCGAGCTGAGCACTTTTTCTGAATTGTGCCGCTCCCGTCACTCTGGTTAGGTTGGCATCGAAAAAAACGCTCTCGGGTGCTTTAGAGTGCCGAGTTTATCACTGTGCATGAAGAAATGACCACCTCCAACGTTTGGTTTATGTTTTATAAGCATTTTTAATTTTATTGCTTAAATCGCATTTTCTCGGCGAGCTGAGCGCTTTTTCTGAATTGTGCCGCTCCCGTCACTCTGGTTAGGTTGGCATCGAAAAAAACGCTCTTGGGTGCTTTAGAGTGCCGAGTTTATCACTGCGCATGAAGAAATGACCACCTCCAACGTTTGGTTTATGTTTTATAAGCATTTTTAATTTTATTGCTTAAATCGCATTTTCTCGGCGAGCTGAGCACTTTTTCTGAATTGTGCCGCTCCCGTCACTCTGGTTAGGTTGGCATCGAAAAAAACGCTCTCGGGTGCTTTAGAGTGCCGAGTTTATCACTGCGCATGAAGAAATGACCAACTCCAACGTTTGGTTTATGTTTTATAAGCATTTTTTATTTTATTGCTTAAATCGCATTTTCTCGGCGAGCTGAGCACTTTTTCTGAATTGTGCCGCTCCGTTGGCATCGAAAAAAACGCTCTCGGGTGCTTTAGAGTGCCGAGTTTATCACTGCGCATGAAGAAATGACCACCTCCAACGTTTGGTTTATGTTTTATAAGCATTTTTAATTTTATTGCTTAAATCGCATTTTCTCGGCGAGCTGAGCACTTTTTCTGAATTGTGCCGCTCCCGTCACTCTGGTTAGGTTGGCATCGAATAAAACGCTCTCGGGTGCTTTAGAGTGCCGAGTTTATCACTGCGCATGAAGAAATGACCACCTCCAACGTTTGGTTTATGTTTTATAAGCATTTTTAATTTTATTGCTTAAATCGCATTTTCTCGGCGAGCTGAGCACTTTTTCTGAATTGTGCCGCTCCCGTCACTCTGGTTAGGTTGGCATGGAAAAAAACGCTCTCGGGTGCTTTAGAGTGCCGAGTTTATCACTGCGCATGAAGAAATGACCACCTCCAACGTTTGGTTTATGTTTTATAAGCATTTTTAATTTTATTGCTTAAATCGCATTTTCTCGGCGAGCTGAGCACTTTTTCTGAATTGTGCCGCTCCCGTCACTCTGGTTAGGTTGGCATGGAAAAAAACGCTCTCGGGTGCTTTAGAGTGCCGAGTTTATTACTGCGTAATAAGAAATGACCATCTACAACGTTTGGTTTATGTTTTATAAGCATTTTAAATTTTATTGCTTAAATTGCATTTTCTCGGCGAGCTGAGCACTTTTTCTGAATTGTGCCGCTCCCGTCACTCTGGTTAGGTTGGCATCGAAAAAAACGCTCTCGGGTGCTTTAGAGTGCCGAGTTTATCACTGCGCATGAAGAAATGACCACCTCCAACGTTTGGTTTATGTTTTATAAGCATTTTTAATTTTATTGCTTAAATCGCATTTTCTCGGCGAGCTGAGCACTTTTTCTGAATTGTGCCGCTCCCGTCACTCTGGTTAGGTTGGCATCGAAAAAAACGCTCTCGGGTGCTTTAGAGTGCCGAGTTTATCACTGCGCATGAAGAAATGACCACCTCCAACGTTTGGTTTATGTTTTATAAGCATTTTTAATTTTATTGCTTAAATCGCATTTTCTCGGCGAGCTGAGCACTTTTTCTGAATTGTGCCGCTCCCGTCACTCTGGTTAGGTTGGCATCGAATAAAACGCTCTCGGGTGCTTTAGAGTCCCGAGTTTATCACTGCGCATGAAGAAATGACCACCTCCAACGTTTGGTTTATGTTTTATAAGCATTTTTAATTTTATTGCTTAAATCGCATTTTCTCGGCGAGCTGAGCACTTTTTCTGAATTGTGCCGCTCCCGTCACTCTGGTTAGGTTGGCATCGAAAAAAACGCTCTCGGGTGCTTTAGAGTGCCGAGTTTATCACTGCGCATGAAGAAATGACCACCTCCAACGTTTGGTTTATGTTTTATAAGCATTTTTAATTTTATTGCTTAAATCGCATTTTCTCGGCGAGCTGAGCACTTTTTCTGAATTGTGCCGCTCCCGTCACTCTGGTTAGGTTGGCATGGAAAAAAACGCTCTCGGGTGCTTTAGAGTGCCGAGTTTATTACTGCGTAATAAGAAATGACCATCTACAACGTTTGGTTTATGTTTTATAAGCATTTTTAATTTTATTGCTTAAATCGCATTTTCTCGGCGAGCTGAGCACTTTTTCTGAATTGTGCCGCTCCCGTCACTCTGTTTAGGTTGGCATGGAAAAAAACGCTCTCGGGTGCTTTAGAGTGCCGAGTTTATCACTGCACATGAAGAAAAGACCACCTCCAACGTTTGGTTTATGTTTTATAAGCATTTTTAATTTTATTGCTTAAATCGCATTTTCTCGGCGAGCTGAGCGCTTTTTCTGAATTGTGCCGCTCCCGTCACTCTGGTTAGGTTGGCATCGAAAAAAACGCTCTCGGGTGCTTTAGAGTGCCGAGTTTATTACTGCGTAATAAGAAATGACCATTTACAACGTTTGGTTTATGTTTTATAAGCATTTTTAATTTTATTGCTTAAATCGCATTTTCTCGGCGAGCTGAGCACTTTTTCTGAATTGTGCCGCTCCCGTCACTCTGGTTAGGTTGGCATCGAAAAAAACGCTCTCGGGTGCTTTAGAGTGCCGAGTTTATCACTGCGCATGAAGAAATGACCACCTCCAACGTTTGGTTTATGTTTTATAAGCATTTTTAATTTTATTGCTTAAATCGCATTTTCTCGGCGAGCTGAGCACTTTTTCTGAATTGTGCCGCTCCCGTCACTCTGGTTAGGTTGGCATCGAAAAAAACGCTCTCGGGTGCTTTAGAGTGCCGAGTTTATCACTGCGCATGAAGAAATGACCATCTACAACGTTTGGTTTATGTTTTATAAGCATTTTTAATTTTATTGCTTAAATCGCATTTTCTCGGCGAGCTGAGCACTTTTTCTGAATTGTGCCGCTCCCGTCACTCTGTTTAGGTTGGCATGGAAAAAAACGCTCTCGGGTGCTTTAGAGTGCCGAGTTTATCACTGCACATGAAGAAAAGACCACCTCCAACGTTTGGTTTATGTTTTATAAGCATTTTTAATTTTATTGCTTAAATCGCATTTTCTCGGCGAGCTGAGCGCTTTTTCTGAATTGTGCCGCTCCCGTCACTCTGGTTAGGTTGGCATCGAAAAAAACGCTCTCGGGTGCTTTAGAGTGCCGAGTTTATTACTGCGTAATAAGAAATGACCATTTACAACGTTTGGTTTATGTTTTATAAGCATTTTTAATTTTATTGCTTAAATCGCATTTTCTCGGCGAGCTGAGCACTTTTTCTGAATTGTGCCGCTCCCGTCACTCTGGTTAGGTTGGCATCGAAAAAAACGCTCTCGGGTGCTTTAGAGTGCCGAGTTTATCACTGTGCATGAAGAAATGACCACCTCCAACGTTTGGTTTATGTTTTATAAGCATTTTTAATTTTATTGCTTAAATCGCATTTTCTCGGCGAGCTGAGCGCTTTTTCTGAATTGTGCCGCTCCCGTCACTCTGGTTAGGTTGGCATCGAAAAAAAACGCTCTCGGGTGCTTTAGAGTGCCGAGTTTATTACTGCGTAATAAGAAATGACCATCTACAACGTTTGGTTTATGTTTTATAAGCATTTTTAATTTTATTGCTTAAATCGCATTTTCTCGGCGAGCTGAGCACTTTTTCTGAATTGTGCCGCTCCCGTCACTCTGGTTAGGTTGGCATCGAAAAAAACGCTCTCGGGTGCTTTAGAGTGCCGAGTTTATCACTGTGCATGAAGAAATGACCACCTCCAACGTTTGGTTTATGTTTTATAAGCATTTTTAATTTTATTGCTTAAATCGCATTTTCTCGGCGAGCTGAGCGCTTTTTCTGAATTGTGCCGCTCCCGTCACTCTGGTTAGGTTGGCATCGAAAAAAACGCTCTTGGGTGCTTTAGAGTGCCGAGTTTATCACTGCGCATGAAGAAATGACCACCTCCAACGTTTGGTTTATGTTTTATAAGCATTTTTAATTTTATTGCTTAAATCGCATTTTCTCGGCGAGCTGAGCACTTTTTCTGAATTGTGCCGCTCCCGTCACTCTGGTTAGGTTGGCATCGAAAAAAACGCTCTCGGGTGCTTTAGAGTGCCGAGTTTATCACTGCGCATGAAGAAATGACCAACTCCAACGTTTGGTTTATGTTTTATAAGCATTTTTAATTTTATTGCTTAAATCGCATTTTCTCGGCGAGCTGAGCACTTTTTCTGAATTGTGCCGCTCCCGTCACTCTGGTTAGGTTGGCATCGAAAAAAACGCTCTCGGGTGCTTTAGAGTGCCGAGTTTATCACTGCGCATGAAGAAATGACCACCTCCAACGTTTGGTTTATGTTTTATAAGCATTTTTAATTTTATTGCTTAAATCGCATTTTCTCGGCGAGCTGAGCACTTTTTCTGAATTGTGCCGCTCCCGTCACTCTGGTTAGGTTGGCATCGAATAAAACGCTCTCGGGTGCTTTAGAGTGCCGAGTTTATCACTGCGCATGAAGAAATGACCACCTCCAACGTTTGGTTTATGTTTTATAAGCATTTTTAATTTTATTGCTTAAATCGCATTTTCTCGGCGAGCTGAGCACTTTTTCTGAATTGTGCCGCTCCCGTCACTCTGGTTAGGTTGGCATCCAAAAAAACGCTCTCGGGTGCTTTAGAGTGCCGAGTTTATCACTGCGCATGAAGAAATGACCACCTCCAACGTTTGGTTTAGGTTTTATAAGCATTTTTAATTTTATTGCTTAAATCGCATTTTCTCGGCGAGCTGAGCACTTTTTCTGAATTGTGCCGCTCCCGTCACTCTGGTTAGGTTGGCATCGAAAAAAACGCTCTCGGGTGCTTTAGAGTGCCGAGTTTATCACTGTGCATGAAGAAATGACCACCTCCAACGTTTGGTTTATGTTTTATAAGCATTTTTAATTTTATTGCTTAAATCGCATTTTCTCGGCGAGCTGAGCACTTTTTCTGAATTGTGCCGCTCCCGTCACTCTGGTTAGGTTGGCATGGAAAAAAACGCTCTCGGGTGCTTTAGAGTGCCGAGTTTATCACTGCGCATGAAGAAATGACCACCTCCAACGTTTGGTTTATGTTTTATAAGCATTTTTAATTTTATTGCTTAAATCGCATTTTCTCGGCGAGCTGAGCACTTTTTCTGAATTGTGCCGCTCCCGTCACTCTGGTTAGGTTGGCATGGAAAAAAACGCTCTCGGGTGCTTTAGAGTGCCGAGTTTATCACTGTGCATGAAGAAATGACCACCTCCAACGTTTGGTTTATGTTTTATAAGCATTTTTAATTTTATTGCTTAAATCGCATTTTCTCGGCGAGCTGAGCACTTTTTCTGAATTGTGCCGCTCCCGTCACTCTGGTTAGGTTGGCATCGAAAAAAACGCTCTCGGGTGCTTTAGAGTGCCGAGTTTATCACTGCGCATGAAGAAATGACCACCTCCAACGTTTGGTTTATGTTTTATAAGCATTTTTAATTTTATTGCTTAAATCGCATTTTCTCGGCGAGCTGAGCACTTTTTCTGAATTGTGCCGCTCCCGTCACTCTGGTTAGGTTGGCATGGAAAAAAACGCTCTCGGGTGCTTTAGAGTGCCGAGTTTATTACTGCGTAATAAGAAATGACCATCTACAACGTTTGGTTTTTATTTTATAAGCATTTTTAATTTTATTGCTTAAATCGCATTTTCTCGGCGAGCTGAGCACTTTTTCTGAATTGTGCCGCTCCCGTCACTCTGTTTAGGTTGGCATGGAAAAAAACGCTCTCGGGTGCTTTAGAGTGCCGAGTTTATCACTGCGCATGAAGAAAAGACCACCTCCAACGTTTGGTTTATGTTTTATAAGCATTTTTAATTTTATTGCTTAAATCGCATTTTCTCGGCGAGCTGAGCGCTTTTTCTGTATTGTGCCGCTCCCGTCACTCTGGTTAGGTTGGCATCGAAAAAACGCTCTCGGGTGCTTTAGAGTGCCGAGTTTATTACTGCGTAATAAGAAATGACCATTTACAACGTTTGGTTTATGTTTTATAAGCATTTTTAATTTTATTGCTTAAATCGCATTTTCTCGGCGAGCTGAGCACTTTTTCTGAATTGTGCCGCTCCCGTCACTCTGGTTAGGTTGGCATCGAAAAAAACGCTCTCGGGTGCTTTAGAGTGCCGAGTTTATCACTGTGCATGAAGAAATGACCACCTCCAACGTTTGGTTTATGTTTTATAAGCATTTTTAATTTTATTGCTTAAATCGCATTTTCTCGGCGAGCTGAGCGCTTTTTCTGAATTGTGCCGCTCCCGTCACTCTGGTTAGGTTGGCATCGAAAAAAACGCTCTCGGGTGCTTTAGAGTGCCGAGTTTATCACTGCGCATGAAGAAATGACCACCTCCAACGTTTGGTTTATGTTTTATAAGCATTTTTAATTTTATTGCTTAAATCGCATTTTCTCGGCGAGCTGAGCACTTTTTCTGAATTGTGCCGCTCCCGTCACTCTGGTTAGGTTGGCATCAAATAAAACGCTCTCGGGTGCTTTAGAGTGCCGAGTTTATCACTGCGCATGAAGAAATGACCACCTCCAACGTTTGGTTTATGTTTTATAAGCATTTTTAATTTTATTGCTTAAATCGCATTTTCTCGGCGAGCTGCACAGCAAAAACTGGAGTGTTGAATCAACTCCCACAGAGTCAATTTTAACACTTTTTGCGGGTTTATATAGCTCCACACTCTACAGAGTTAAATTAACACTTTCAAAATAGTTAATTATTTAACACTGTACCTAGAGTTACTTTTTAACTCCCTAGACTGGGTTGAATTAACACTATATCGAGTTACATTAACACTATATCAGAGTTACTTTTTAACTCCCTAGACTGGGTTGAATTAACACTATATCGAGTTACATTAACACTATATCAGAGTTCCTTTTTAACTCCCTAAACTGTGTTAAATTAACACTATATCGAGTTACATTAACACTATATCAGAGTTCCTTTTTAACTCCCTAAACTGTGTTAAATTAACACTATATCGAGTTACATTAACACTATATCAGAGTTCCTTTTTAACTCTCTAAACTGGGTTAAATTAACACTATCGATTTACATTATATCAAAGCTCCTTTTTAACTTCCTAAATTGGGTTAAATTGACACTACATAGTTAAAAAAAAAAAACAGTACAATACAACCATTAAAATGACAATTCCAAGAAAAATGCATTTTCAAAAACACAATTTATTTTAACTTTTCCCCCAATGCAGTCAGTTAAAACATGAGGGTAAAACTTTGAAGGCATGGTGGTGTTCAACAAACATCTCTGTAAATAGCTTTTTTGTCAAAAAATAAACGTCATCTTCAACCAGAAGTACATCATCTATTTGACAAAAGACTGGCATGTCTTCCTCCATGGAACTGCAAACAACAAGTCCACCTTTGTACTCAACACCATCGACTTTAACCCAACTTTAAAAAGAAAAAGAAATACACAGAATGAACGAACAATTGAAGTCCAGTAACATAAAATCAATCGGTCTTTATTAATCACAAGACTATTGAACTGTAATTGCTTATAACAAATTCTATCGAACAAAACTCACTTGGTGCCTCATCAAGTTCACTTCCTGGAGACTCTGCGGCCTGCAGCATTCGGCGCAGCTCAGGTGTTGGGGTGAGCCGCTTGGCCTCTTTGATGACGTTATCTCTGAAGAACGGATCCCATTTCTGGAGCAGCAGGTTGGAAACCTCCTCTTCAAACAGGAGTGTGAAGTCTTGATTCATCTATAAGAAAGCAAATGTACTACTACCACATTCAGCACATTTCAAGGCATTCTAAAAATCCCATTTCATACTTACCAATCCCTTTGTATCCAGGAATCTTGGGAAGATGGAGAAGATATCTTGAGTTTTGTCTGAGTCGTGGATGAGTTTTTGGCGATTCTGAAAGGTCTCTCTCATCTTCAGAAAAATTACGGAACTGTCTGTTGTATGGTTGAGCAAGGAGATGGCTTCCTGGTATGCATCCCCATCAAGCTGCTGGTCAACAACAATGGACCTGCGCACATTTGGGCCTCCTGAAAAAAAGCACACAATTCTTTCAAGAAAAAAAACAAGAAACACCCTAGATGAAGTTGTAAGAAAGAAAGAAAAATGAGGGGTACTTAGAGAAAGAAAGACAGTTGCGTAGAGAGAGAGATAGAGAGAGAGATAGAGAGATAGATAGAGAGATAGATAGAGAGATAGATAGATAGAGAGATAGATAGATAGATAGATAGATAGATAGATAGATAGATAGATAGATAGATAGATAGATAGATAGATAGATAGATAGATAGATAGATAGATAGATAGATAGATAGATAGATAGATAGATAGATAGATAGATAGATAGATAGATAGATAGATAGATAGATAGATAGATAGATAGATAGATAGATAGATAGATAGATAGATAGATAGATAGACTGACCTCCTCCTGGGGAAAAGCCAGTGGGGCTACTTGTAGATGCATGTCCTCTTCGAATCTTTCTCTGAATCGTTTTCAGACGCCAAGAAATGTATCCGGTGCTGCTTGCAGCATCATAGAAATGTTCCTAAAATGGAAATACATTCAAAATTAATGTGATGTCAACCTCATAAGCTACTGTGAAATTTCAGAATCTAAATGTTACTGTAATGTAGACAAAACATGAAAATTATGTAAACAGATAGTACAATAATAATGACTATACATAGCCTTTCTTGGAGTATGGGTCTTTGAGGGACGGGAACACTGTCACTATCCCAAGAGCGTACTCTTCTCGAACAGCTTTGCTGGGGAGTTGCCTGAGAAAAGATCAAATTAGCATTAATACAAGGGCCAAGTAGTTAACTTGTTAATAAAAAAAGGATAGTACAGACAAATAGAACACACATACCCGTGTTTATCAATCATGTGTGCCACTATTATATTGACCAACTTTCTTCTGGTAGCATCTGTTAGAGTTTTTGTTGTGTGATACTCTTGGAGGACCTCTTCACCACCTGAGCTGGTACCAAGGACATCTTCAATCAACTTTGAAAAAGAAGCAAAAAAACAAATGTGATAAACTGCCTTTCTAGAGTTTAAGGATGACAAATGTTGATTTTAAGAAACCTGTGAGTACTTAGCACAACCTTTCTAGCAGATGCTGCAGTAAGTGGGCCCTCAAGTCTTAGTTTCTTCCTAGGAACCTCATCTAGGAGTATAGTTGATGTACTTGCACATGAACTGAAGCTTGAATCAGAATAATCGGATGGAGAGGACAAGGAGCAATCGGAAAATTCTAAAAAAAAAAAAAAAAAAAAAAAGAAGGGGGGTGGGGTGTTTATTTGCAGTATACAAAAAGTCATAGAAGATTTTTGATCTAACCAAGCCAACGGCACACCATAGACTCAACTCATTTAATCAATTGATTCTCAGTCTTGATAGGCAATTCAGAAATATTTTCAGAAATTGTTTTAAAGGCATGAATTAGATTAATCAAAAATACATTTGGTATTCATATTGGATTTATGTCAGTTAAAATGACATTTAAACCATTTAATAAAAGTCAGGCTGAATGTCCCTGTTGTGTAACCACAAAGAATGATATTGAATATTTGATCCACCTTTAAGTGTATTAAATGACTTAATTCTGAAAACATTAAATTGAAATTGTTTACTGTATTTCTGTACTTATAAATTTGCATTAGTGTTTTACACATTGCATTATGTAATTTACCCCTTTACATTTCTCACCGTCATTTGAGAAAACTGATAGAGTCACATTGCCTTGGCTGACAAGGTCACTGAAAATGTCCTCATCAACTTCTGTCCCTGTTGCATCTTTGTACACTAATTTTGCGTCAGGTGGCAGGCAAAATCTCTCGATGACTGGAAAAGACAAGATACATCTGAGTGGACCTTTAAGATAGCACTGATCTTGCCTCATTTCACATTCAATAATTTAATCCACCACTGTAAACAAATTCAGAGATAATCCCCTGCATAAAATACATTCCCTTTTCAGTCCAAATCTTAAAAGAAAGGGGCGTTGTTCTGCCCTTTATATCAAACCAAGCATAAGTAAAACAAAAACAAACCTTTGTCATGGAACTGCACAAAATCAAAACATCCATCAACCTCATCCAACTTCACATACTTCTGCTGTTGGCAATACCGAACCTGGATCAACATTTTTCTGAGACATGCAACAACAAACAAATGTCAGTAAACACTTAACATGCAAGAAATAATTATTTAACACTCACATAAACGTTGTGTATCATGCAAGAAATTGTTTCATTATTAATTTCACTGCATGTCTAAGATTAAACACATTCAGCAGCTGCTGGGAGGCTGTTAAAACATGCCACAGCAGGCCCAGTGGAAACGCTCTCATTGATGAACGTGGCAGCGACTAGCTGTAGTGACTGCAGCACATGCTACCGTAATTAACATTTACATTTGAGGCAAAACTGATTTATTAAAACATTCCCCTCTGTTAAAAGCTGGTTTTCAGCGACCAAACAAACACAACACAGCACCAGTAAAGTTGACCCTTTATAGTCTGACTGCCCACTACATTACCTACATTACCCATTAATCAGAGTTATTAACCACACCTGTATGATCAGAGCCTCGGACACTCGTCTCGGTGCAGTGGCACAGGGAGTCTGCCACACAGGCACCCAACTGCAATTGTTTAGGCTAATTATTTCACTCTAGCCGTGGCTCCTACGCAAAGTGCGGGGTTTATTGCATGAATTAACTCCTCACTTCGTGTTGGAGCCAAAGTTCATCCTGTCGGGGCTTATTTCTCCATAACAACCTCTGAACTGTTTATCCCTTACTTATTCTAGAGGGTTATGGTTAGGATTAGGGTTAAGGTTAGATTAATGGACGCAGAAATTAACAAGTGTATGGTCGGAGAAATGGGAAGAGGGAGTATTGGGCAGTCGGACTGATGCCATGCATGCACCCGCCATGAACTTCAAGTTAGCTTTTTAACATGTGCTAACGTTAGCCCCAAACTATATTCGACAGTTAAATATGAAGCCTTGTTTATACAACCTCTCAAGCACGCGTGAGACTTGGTAAAATGCAAAGGATAACATAGGAAACCGTTTTTTTATTAATGTTTATTTTTTAGCAAGTGGTAACGTTAGTGGTGAAGTTAACATTGCATTAAAAAAAAATCCAAACGTTCGCTGTCCAGTGCCAACCACAAAAAATGCTTAGCAAAGTTACATAAATATTCTCAGCAGACGTTTAATTCAATGTTATTGTTCCTACAAGTTTGATTTTGTAGCTTACCTCGTGTAAAAGTCCAACTCCGCATCCATTCCTGATTCCAGCAGCGAAATAAACGACGGTTGACCACGCCACGCACAGGAGACTATTGATTGATGCACGGGTTCACCCTGCTGAAAGCCCAGGGGCATAACACATGGGGTTACCTGGACTGAAGCCCAGGGGCCTATCAAGCAAGTTAACTCGGCCGAGATGCACTTTACATCTCTACAGAGTTGATTTGCTTAGGTTGGAATAACTCTGTTAAATAACTCCAACACTGAACACCATTTTAATCAGAATGTGTTAAAATGACACTTTGAGAGTTGAAATCAACTCTGACATGTTTAACCCTGAAATTTCAACACTCCAGTTTTTGCTGTGTGAGCACTTTTTCTGAATTGTGCCGCTCCCGTCACTCTGGTTAGGTTGGCATGGAAAAAAACGCTCTCGGGTGCTTTAGAGTGCCGAGTTTATCACTGCGCATGAAGAAATGACCACCTCCAACGTTTGGTTTATGTTTTATAAGCATTTTTAATTTTATTGCTTAAATCGCATTTTCTCGGCGAGCTGAGCACTTTTTCTGAATTGTGCCGCTCCCGTCACTCTGGTTAGGTTGGCATGGAAAAAAACGCTCTCGGGTGCTTTAGAGTGCCGAGTTTATCACTGCGCATGAAGAAATGACCACCTCCAACGTTTGGTTTATGTTTTATAAGCATTTTTAATTTTATTGCTTAAATCGCATTTTCTCGGCGAGCTGAGCACTTTTTCTGAATTGTGCCGCTCCCGTCACTCTGGTTAGGTTGGCATCGAATAAAACGCTCTCGGGTGCTTTAGAGTCCCGAGTTTATCACTGCGCATGAAGAAATGACCACCTCCAACGTTTGGTTTATGTTTTATAAGCATTTTTAATTTTATTGCTCAAATCGCATTTTCTCGGCGAGCTGAGCACTTTTTCTGAATTGTGCCGCTCCCGTCACTCTGGTTAGGTTGGCATCGAAAAAAACGCTCTCGGGTGCTTTAGAGTGCCGAGTTTATCACTGCGCATGAAGAAATGACCACCTCCAACGTTTGGTTTATGTTTTATAAGCATTTTTAATTTTATTGCTTAAATCGCATTTTCTCGGCGAGCTGAGCACTTTTTCTGAATTGTGCCGCTCCCGTCACTCTGGTTAGGTTGGCATCGAAAAAAACGCTCTCGGGTGCTTTAGAGTGCCGAGTTTATCACTGTGCATGAAGAAATGACCACCTCCAACGTTTGGTTTATGTTTTATAAGCATTTTTAATTTTATTGCTTAAATCGCATTTTCTCGGCGAGCTGAGCGCTTTTTCTGAATTGTGCCGCTCCCGTCACTCTGGTTAGGTTGGCATGGAAAAAAACGCTCTCGGGTGCTTTAGAGTGCCGAGTTTATCACTGCGCATGAAGAAATGACCACCTCCAACGTTTGGTTTATGTTTTATAAGCATTTTTAATTTTATTGCTTAAATCGCATTTTCTCGGCGAGCTGAGCACTTTTTCTGAATTGTGCCGCTCCCGTCACTCTGGTTAGGTTGGCATCCAAAAAAACGCTCTCGGGTGCTTTAGAGTGCCGAGTTTATCACTGCGCATGAAGAAATGACCACCTCCAACGTTTGGTTTAGGTTTTATAAGCATTTTTAATTTTATTGCTTAAATCGCATTTTCTCGGCGAGCTGAGCACTTTTTCTGAATTGTGCCGCTCCCGTCACTCTGGTTAGGTTGGCATCGAAAAAAACGCTCTCGGGTGCTTTAGAGTGCCGAGTTTATCACTGTGCATGAAGAAATGACCACCTCCAACGTTTGGTTTATGTTTTATAAGCATTTTTAATTTTATTGCTTAAATCGCATTTTCTCGGCGAGCTGAGCGCTTTTTCTGAATTGTGCCGCTCCCGTCACTCTGGTTAGGTTGGCATGGAAAAAAACGCTCTCGGGTGCTTTAGAGTGCCGAGTTTATCACTGCGCATGAAGAAATGACCACCTCCAACGTTTGGTTTATGTTTTATAAGCATTTTTAATTTTATTGCTTAAATCGCATTTTCTCGGCGAGCTGAGCACTTTTTCTGAATTGTGCCGCTCCCGTCACTCTGGTTAGGTTGGCATCCAAAAAAACGCTCTCGGGTGCTTTAGAGTGCCGAGTTTATCACTGCGCATGAAGAAATGACCACCTCCAACGTTTGGTTTAGGTTTTATAAGCATTTTTAATTTTATTGCTTAAATCGCATTTTCTCGGCGAGCTGAGCACTTTTTCTGAATTGTGCCGCTCCCGTCACTCTGGTTAGGTTGGCATCGAAAAAAACGCTCTCGGGTGCTTTAGAGTGCCGAGTTTATCACTGTGCATGAAGAAATGACCACCTCCAACGTTTGGTTTATGTTTTATAAGCATTTTTAATTTTATTGCTTAAATCGCATTTTCTCGGCGAGCTGAGCACTTTTTCTGAATTGTGCCGCTCCCGTCACTCTGGTTAGGTTGGCATGGAAAAAAACGCTCTCGGGTGCTTTAGAGTGCCGAGTTTATCACTGCGCATGAAGAAATGACCACCTCCAACGTTTGGTTTATGTTTTATAAGCATTTTTAATTTTATTGCTTAAATCGCATTTTCTCGGCGAGCTGAGCACTTTTTCTGAATTGTGCCGCTCCCGTCACTCTGGTTAGGTTGGCATGGAAAAAAACGCTCTCGGGTGCTTTAGAGTGCCGAGTTTATCACTGTGCATGAAGAAATGACCACCTCCAACGTTTGGTTTATGTTTTATAAGCATTTTTAATTTTATTGCTTAAATCGCATTTTCTCGGCGAGCTGAGCGCTTTTTCTGAATTGTGCCGCTCCCGTCACTCTGGTTAGGTTGGCATCGAATAAAACGCTCTCGGGTGCTTTAGAGTGCCGAGTTTATCACTGCGCATGAAGAAATGACCACCTCCAACGTTTGGTTTATGTTTTATAAGCATTTTTAATTTTATTGCTTAAATCGCATTTTCTCGGCGAGCTGAGCACTTTTTCTGAATTGTGCCGCTCCCGTCACTCTGGTTAGGTTGGCATGGAAAAAAACGCTCTCGGGTGCTTTAGAGTGCCGAGTTTATTACTGCGTAATAAGAAATGACCATCTACAACGTTTGGTTTATGTTTTATAAGCATTTTTAATTTTATTGCTTAAATCGCATTTTCTCGGCGAGCTGAGCACTTTTTCTGAATTGTGCCGCTCCCGTCACTCTGGTTAGGTTGGCATGGAAAAAAACGCTCTCGGGTGCTTTAGAGTGCCGAGTTTATCACTGCGCATGAAGAAATGACCACCTCCAACGTTTGGTTTATGTTTTATAAGCATTTTTAATTTTATTGCTTAAATCGCATTTTCTCGGCGAGCTGAGCACTTTTTCTGAATTGTGCCGCTCCCGTCACTCTGGTTAGGTTGGCATGGAAAAAAACGCTCTCGGGTGCTTTAGAGTGCCGAGTTTATCACTGCGCATGAAGAAATGACCACCTCCAACGTTTGGTTTATGTTTTATAAGCATTTTTAATTTTATTGCTTAAATCGCATTTTCTCGGCGAGCTGAGCACTTTTTCTGAATTGTGCCGCTCCCGTCACTCTGGTTAGGTTGGCATGGAAAAAAACGCTCTCGGGTGCTTTAGAGTGCCGAGTTTATTACTGCGTAATAAGAAATGACCATCTACAACGTTTGGTTTATGTTTTATAAGCATTTTTAATTTTATTGCTTAAATCGCATTTTCTCGGCGAGCTGAGCACTTTTTCTGAATTGTGCCGCTCCCGTCACTCTGGTTAGGTTGGCATCGAATAAAACGCTCTCGGGTGCTTTAGAGTCCCGAGTTTATCACTGCGCATGAAGAAATGACCACCTCCAACGTTTGGTTTATGTTTTATAAGCATTTTTAATTTTATTGCTTAAATCGCATTTTCTCGGCGAGCTGAGCACTTTTTCTGAATTGTGCCGCTCCCGTCACTCTGGTTAGGTTGGCATCGAAAAAAACGCTCTCGGGTGCTTTAGAGTGCCGAGTTTATCACTGCGCATGAAGAAATGACCACCTCCAACGTTTGGTTTATGTTTTATAAGCATTTTTAATTTTATTGCTTAAATCGCATTTTCTCGGCGAGCTGAGCACTTTTTCTGAATTGTGCCGCTCCCGTCACTCTGGTTAGGTTGGCATCGAAAAAAACGCTCTCGGGTGCTTTAGAGTGCCGAGTTTATCACTGTGCATGAAGAAATGACCACCTCCAACGTTTGGTTTATGTTTTATAAGCATTTTTAATTTTATTGCTTAAATCGCATTTTCTCGGCGAGCTGAGCGCTTTTTCTGAATTGTGCCGCTCCCGTCACTCTGGTTAGGTTGGCATGGAAAAAAACGCTCTCGGGTGCTTTAGAGTGCCGAGTTTATCACTGCGCATGAAGAAATGACCACCTCCAACGTTTGGTTTATGTTTTATAAGCATTTTTAATTTTATTGCTTAAATCGCATTTTCTCGGCGAGCTGAGCGCTTTTTCTGAATTGTGCCGCTCCCGTCACTCTGGTTAGGTTGGCATCGAAAAAAACGCTCTCGGGTGCTTTAGAGTGCCGAGTTTATCACTGCGCATGAAGAAATGACCACCTCCAACGTTTGGTTTATGTTTTATAAGCATTTTTAATTTTATTGCTTAAATCGCATTTTCTCGGCGAGCTGAGCACTTTTTCTGAATTGTGCCGCTCCCGTCACTCTGGTTAGGTTGGCATCGAAAAAAACGCTCTCGGGTGCTTTAGAGTGCCGAGTTTATCACTATGCATGAAGAAATGACCACCTCCAACGTTTGGTTTATGTTTTATAAGCATTTTTAATTTTATTGCTTAAATCGCATTTTCTCGGCGAGCTGAGCGCTTTTTCTGAATTGTGCCGCTCCCGTCACTCTGGTTAGGTTGGCATCGAAAAAAACGCTCTCGGGTGCTTTAGAGTGCCGAGTTTATCACTGCGCATGAAGAAATGACCACCTCCAACGTTTGGTTTATGTTTTATAAGCATTTTTAATTTTATTGCTTAAATCGCATTTTCTCGGCGAGCTGAGCACTTTTTCTGAATTGTGCCGCTCCCGTCACTCTGGTTAGGTTGGCATCGAAAAAAACGCTCTCGGGTGCTTTAGAGTGCCGAGTTTATCACTGCGCATGAAGAAATGACCACCTCCAACGTTTGGTTTATGTTTTATAAGCATTTTTAATTTTATTGCTTAAATCGCATTTTCTCGGCGAGCTGAGCGCTTTTTCTGAATTGTGCCGCTCCCGTCACTCTGGTTAGGTTGGCATCGAAAAAAACGCTCTCGGGTGCTTTAGAGTGCCGAGTTTATCACTGCGCATGAAGAAATGACCACCTCCAACGTTTGGTTTATGTTTTATAAGCATTTTTAATTTTATTGCTTAAATCGCATTTTCTCGGCGAGCTGAGCGCTTTTTCTGAATTGTGCCGCTCCCGTCACTCTGGTTAGGTTGGCATCGAAAAAAACGCTCTCGGGTGCTTTAGAGTGCCGAGTTTATCACTGCGCATGAAGAAATGACCACCTCCAACGTTTGGTTTATGTTTTATAAGCATTTTTAATTTTATTGCTTAAATCGCATTTTCTCGGCGAGCTGAGCACTTTTTCTGAATTGTGCCGCTCCCGTCACTCTGGTTAGGTTGGCATCGAATAAAACGCTCTCGGGTGCTTTAGAGTCCCGAGTTTATCACTGCGCATGAAGAAATGACCACCTCCAACGTTTGGTTTATGTTTTATAAGCATTTTTAATTTTATTGCTTAAATCGCATTTTCTCGGCGAGCTGAGCACTTTTTCTGAATTGTGCCGCTCCCGTCACTCTGGTTAGGTTGGCATCGAAAAAAACGCTCTCGGGTGCTTTAGAGTGCCGAGTTTATCACTGCGCATGAAGAAATGACCACCTCCAACGTTTGGTTTATGTTTTATAAGCATTTTTAATTTTATTGCTTAAATCGCATTTTCTCGGCGAGCTGAGCGCTTTTTCTGAATTGTGCCGCTCCCGTCACTCTGGTTAGGTTGGCATGGAAAAAAACGCTCTCGGGTGCTTTAGAGTGCCGAGTTTATCACTGCGCATGAAGAAATGACCACCTCCAACGTTTGGTTTATGTTTTATAAGCATTTTTAATTTTATTGCTTAAATCGCATTTTCTCGGCGAGCTGAGCGCTTTTTCTGAATTGTGCCGCTCCCGTCACTCTGGTTAGGTTGGCATCGAAAAAAACGCTCTCGGGTGCTTTAGAGTGCCGAGTTTATCACTGCGCATGAAGAAATGACCACCTCCAACGTTTGGTTTATGTTTTATAAGCATTTTTAATTTTATTGCTTAAATCGCATTTACTCGGCGAGCTGAGCACTTTTTCTGAATTGTGCCGCTCCCGTCACTCTGGTTAGGTTGGCATCGAAAAAAACGCTCTTGGGTGCTTTAGAGTGCCGAGTTTATCACTGCGCATGAAGAAATGACCACCTCCAACGTTTGGTTTATGTTTTATAAGCATTTTTAATTTTATTGCTTAAATCGCATTTTCTCGGCGAGCTGAGCACTTTTTCTGAATTGTGCCGCTCCCGTCACTCTGGTTAGGTTGGCATGGAAAAAAACGCTCTCGGGTGCTTTAGAGTGCCGAGTTTATCACCGCGCATGAAGAAATGACCACCTCCAACGTTTGGTTTATGTTTTATAAGCATTTTTAATTTTATTGCTTAAATCGCATTTTCTCGGCGAGCTGAGCGCTTTTTCTGAATTGTGCCGCTCCCGTCACTCTGGTTAGGTTGGCATCGAAAAAAACGCTCTCGGGTGCTTTAGAGTGCCGAGTTTATCACTGCGCATGAAGAAATGACCACCTCCAACGTTTGGTTTATGTTTTATAAGCATTTTTAATTTTATTGCTTAAATCGCATTTTCTCGGCGAGCTGAGCGCTTTTTCTGAATTGTGCCGCTCCCGTCACTCTGGTTAGGTTGGCATCGAAAAAAACGCTCTCGGGTGCTTTAGAGTGCCGAGTTTATCACTGCGCATGAAGAAATGACCACCTCCAACGTTTGGTTTATGTTTTATAAGCATTTTTAATTTTATTGCTTAAATCGCATTTTCTCGGCGAGCTGAGCACTTTTTCTGAATTGTGCCGCTCCCGTCACTCTGGTTAGGTTGGCATCGAATAAAACGCTCTCGGGTGCTTTAGAGTCCCGAGTTTATCACTGCGCATGAAGAAATGACCACCTCCAACGTTTGGTTTATGTTTTATAAGCATTTTTAATTTTATTGCTTAAATCGCATTTTCTCGGCGAGCTGAGCACTTTTTCTGAATTGTGCCGCTCCCGTCACTCTGGTTAGGTTGGCATCGAAAAAAACGCTCTCGGGTGCTTTAGAGTGCCGAGTTTATCACTGCGCATGAAGAAATGACCACCTCCAACGTTTGGTTTATGTTTTATAAGCATTTTTAATTTTATTGCTTAAATCGCATTTTCTCGGCGAGCTGAGCACTTTTTCTGAATTGTGCCGCTCCCGTCACTCTGGTTAGGTTGGCATGGAAAAAAAGGCTCTCGGGTGCTTTAGAGTGCCGAGTTTATTACTGCGTAATAAGAAATGACCATCTACAACGTTTGGTTTATGTTTTATAAGCATTTTTAATTTTATTGCTTAAATCGCATTTTCTCGGCGAGCTGAGCACTTTTTCTGAATTGTGCCGCTCCCGTCACTCTGGTTAGGTTGGCATCGAAAAAAACGCTCTCGGGTGCTTTAGAGTGCCGAGTTTATCACTGCGCATGAAGAAATGACCACCTCCAACGTTTGGTTTATGTTTTATAAGCATTTTTAATTTTATTGCTTAAATCGCATTTTCTCGGCGAGCTGAGCACTTTTTCTGAATTGTGCCGCTCCCGTCACTCTGGTTAGGTTGGCATGGAAAAAAACGCTCTCGGGTGCTTTAGAGTGCCGAGTTTATTACTGCGTAATAAGAAATGACCATCTACAACGTTTGGTTTATGTTTTATAAGCATTTTTAATTTTATTGCTTAAATCGCATTTTCTCGGCGAGCTGAGCACTTTTTCTGAATTGTGCCGCTCCCGTCACTCTGTTTAGGTTGGCATGGAAAAAAACGCTCTCGGGTGCTTTAGAGTGCCGAGTTTATCACTGCACATGAAGAAAAGACCACCTCCAACGTTTGGTTTATGTTTTATAAGCATTTTTAATTTTATTGCTTAAATCGCATTTTCTCGGCGAGCTGAGCGCTTTTTCTGAATTGTGCCGCTCCCGTCACTCTGGTTAGGTTGGCATCGAAAAAAACGCTCTCGGGTGCTTTAGAGTGCCGAGTTTATTACTGCGTAATAAGAAATGACCATTTACAACGATTGGTTTATGTTTTATAAGCATTTTTAATTTTATTGCTTAAATCGCATTTTCTCGGCGAGCTGAGCACTTTTTCTGAATTGTGCCGCTCCCGTCACTCTGGTTAGGTTGGCATCGAAAAAAACGCTCTCGGGTGCTTTAGAGTGCCGAGTTTATCACTGCGCATGAAGAAATGACCACCTCCAACGTTTGGTTTATGTTTTATAAGCATTTTTAATTTTATTGCTTAAATCGCATTTTCTCGGCGAGCTGAGCACTTTTTCTGAATTGTGCCGCTCCCGTCACTCTGGTTAGGTTGGCATCGAAAAAAACGCTCTCGGGTGCTTTAGAGTGCCGAGTTTATCACTGCGCATGAAGAAATGACCACCTCCAACGTTTGGTTTATGTTTTATAAGCATTTTTAATTTTATTGCTTAAATCGCATTTTCTCGGCGAGCTGAGCACTTTTTCTGAATTGTGCCGCTCCCGTCACTCTGGTTAGGTTGGCATCGAAAAAAACGCTCTCGGGTGCTTTAGAGTGCCGAGTTTATCACTGCGCATGAAGAAATGACCACCTCCAACGTTTGGTTTATGTTTTATAAGCATTTTTAATTTTATTGCTTAAATCGCATTTTCTCGGCGAGCTGAGCACTTTTTCTGAATTGTGCCGCTCCCGTCACTCTGGTTAGGTTGGCATGGAAAAAAACGCTCTCGGGTGCTTTAGAGTGCCGAGTTTATTACTGCGTAATAAGAAATGACCATCTACAACGTTTGGTTTATGTTTTATAAGCATTTTTAATTTTATTGCTTAAATCGCATTTTCTCGGCGAGCTGAGCACTTTTTCTGAATTGTGCCGCTCCCGTCACTCTGTTTAGGTTGGCATGGAAAAAAACGCTCTCGGGTGCTTTAGAGTGCCGAGTTTATCACTGCACATGAAGAAAAGACCACCTCCAACGTTTGGTTTATGTTTTATAAGCATTTTTAATTTTATTGCTTAAATCGCATTTTCTCGGCGAGCTGAGCGCTTTTTCTGAATTGTGCCGCTCCCGTCACTCTGGTTAGGTTGGCATCGAAAAAAACGCTCTCGGGTGCTTTAGAGTGCCGAGTTTATTACTGCGTAATAAGAAATGACCATTTACAACGTTTGGTTTATGTTTTATAAGCATTTTTAATTTTATTGCTTAAATCGCATTTTCTCGGCGAGCTGAGCACTTTTTCTGAATTGTGCCGCTCCCGTCACTCTGGTTAGGTTGGCATCGAAAAAAACGCTCTCGGGTGCTTTAGAGTGCCGAGTTTATCACTGTGCATGAAGAAATGACCACCTCCAACGTTTGGTTTATGTTTTATAAGCATTTTTAATTTTATTGCTTAAATCGCATTTTCTCGGCGAGCTGAGCGCTTTTTCTGAATTGTGCCGCTCCCGTCACTCTGGTTAGGTTGGCATCGAAAAAAACGCTCTCGGGTGCTTTAGAGTGCCGAGTTTATTACTGCGTAATAAGAAATGACCATCTACAACGTTTGGTTTATGTTTTATAAGCATTTTTAATTTTATTGCTTAAATCGCATTTTCTCGGCGAGCTGAGCACTTTTTCTGAATTGTGCCGCTCCCGTCACTCTGGTTAGGTTGGCATCGAAAAAAACGCTCTCGGGTGCTTTAGAGTGCCGAGTTTATCACTGTGCATGAAGAAATGACCACCTCCAACGTTTGGTTTATGTTTTATAAGCATTTTTAATTTTATTGCTTAAATCGCATTTTCTCGGCGAGCTGAGCGCTTTTTCTGAATTGTGCCGCTCCCGTCACTCTGGTTAGGTTGGCATCGAAAAAAACGCTCTTGGGTGCTTTAGAGTGCCGAGTTTATCACTGCGCATGAAGAAATGACCACCTCCAACGTTTGGTTTATGTTTTATAAGCATTTTTAATTTTATTGCTTAAATCGCATTTTCTCGGCGAGCTGAGCACTTTTTCTGAATTGTGCCGCTCCCGTCACTCTGGTTAGGTTGGCATCGAAAAAAACGCTCTCGGGTGCTTTAGAGTGCCGAGTTTATCACTGCGCATGAAGAAATGACCAACTCCAACGTTTGGTTTATGTTTTATAAGCATTTTTAATTTTATTGCTTAAATCGCATTTTCTCGGCGAGCTGAGCACTTTTTCTGAATTGTGCCGCTCCCGTCACTCTGGTTAGGTTGGCATCGAAAAAAACGCTCTCGGGTGCTTTAGAGTGCCGAGTTTATCACTGCGCATGAAGAAATGACCACCTCCAACGTTTGGTTTATGTTTTATAAGCATTTTTAATTTTATTGCTTAAATCGCATTTTCTCGGCGAGCTGAGCACTTTTTCTGAATTGTGCCGCTCCCGTCACTCTGGTTAGGTTGGCATCGAATAAAACGCTCTCGGGTGCTTTAGAGTGCCGAGTTTATCACTGCGCATGAAGAAATGACCACCTCCAACGTTTGGTTTATGTTTTATAAGCATTTTTAATTTTATTGCTTAAATCGCATTTTCTCGGCGAGCTGAGCACTTTTTCTGAATTGTGCCGCTCCCGTCACTCTGGTTAGGTTGGCATCCAAAAAAACGCTCTCGGGTGCTTTAGAGTGCCGAGTTTATCACTGCGCATGAAGAAATGACCACCTCCAACGTTTGGTTTAGGTTTTATAAGCATTTTTAATTTTATTGCTTAAATCGCATTTTCTCGGCGAGCTGAGCACTTTTTCTGAATTGTGCCGCTCCCGTCACTCTGGTTAGGTTGGCATCGAAAAAAACGCTCTCGGGTGCTTTAGAGTGCCGAGTTTATCACTGTGCATGAAGAAATGACCACCTCCAACGTTTGGTTTATGTTTTATAAGCATTTTTAATTTTATTGCTTAAATCGCATTTTCTCGGCGAGCTGAGCACTTTTTCTGAATTGTGCCGCTCCCGTCACTCTGGTTAGGTTGGCATGGAAAAAAACGCTCTCGGGTGCTTTAGAGTGCCGAGTTTATCACTGCGCATGAAGAAATGACCACCTCCAACGTTTGGTTTATGTTTTATAAGCATTTTTAATTTTATTGCTTAAATCGCATTTTCTCGGCGAGCTGAGCACTTTTTCTGAATTGTGCCGCTCCCGTCACTCTGGTTAGGTTGGCATGGAAAAAAACGCTCTCGGGTGCTTTAGAGTGCCGAGTTTATCACTGTGCATGAAGAAATGACCACCTCCAACGTTTGGTTTATGTTTTATAAGCATTTTTAATTTTATTGCTTAAATCGCATTTTCTCGGCGAGCTGAGCACTTTTTCTGAATTGTGCCGCTCCCGTCACTCTGGTTAGGTTGGCATCGAAAAAAACGCTCTCGGGTGCTTTAGAGTGCCGAGTTTATCACTGCGCATGAAGAAATGACCACCTCCAACGTTTGGTTTATGTTTTATAAGCATTTTTAATTTTATTGCTTAAATCGCATTTTCTCGGCGAGCTGAGCACTTTTTCTGAATTGTGCCGCTCCCGTCACTCTGGTTAGGTTGGCATGGAAAAAAACGCTCTCGGGTGCTTTAGAGTGCCGAGTTTATTACTGCGTAATAAGAAATGACCATCTACAACGTTTGGTTTATATTTTATAAGCATTTTTAATTTTATTGCTTAAATCGCATTTTCTCGGCGAGCTGAGCACTTTTTCTGAATTGTGCCGCTCCCGTCACTCTGTTTAGGTTGGCATGGAAAAAAACGCTCTCGGGTGCTTTAGAGTGCCGAGTTTATCACTGCGCATGAAGAAAAGACCACCTCCAACGTTTGGTTTATGTTTTATAAGCATTTTTAATTTTATTGCTTAAATCGCATTTTCTCGGCGAGCTGAGCGCTTTTTCTGTATTGTGCCGCTCCCGTCACTCTGGTTAGGTTGGCATCGAAAAAACGCTCTCGGGTGCTTTAGAGTGCCGAGTTTATTACTGCGTAATAAGAAATGACCATTTACAACGTTTGGTTTATGTTTTATAAGCATTTTTAATTTTATTGCTTAAATCGCATTTTCTCGGCGAGCTGAGCACTTTTTCTGAATTGTGCCGCTCCCGTCACTCTGGTTAGGTTGGCATCGAAAAAAACGCTCTCGGGTGCTTTAGAGTGCCGAGTTTATCACTGTGCATGAAGAAATGACCACCTCCAACGTTTGGTTTATGTTTTATAAGCATTTTTAATTTTATTGCTTAAATCGCATTTTCTCGGCGAGCTGAGCGCTTTTTCTGAATTGTGCCGCTCCCGTCACTCTGGTTAGGTTGGCATCGAAAAAAACGCTCTCGGGTGCTTTAGAGTGCCGAGTTTATCACTGCGCATGAAGAAATGACCACCTCCAACGTTTGGTTTATGTTTTATAAGCATTTTTAATTTTATTGCTTAAATCGCATTTTCTCGGCGAGCTGAGCACTTTTTCTGAATTGTGCCGCTCCCGTCACTCTGGTTAGGTTGGCATCAAATAAAACGCTCTCGGGTGCTTTAGAGTGCCGAGTTTATCACTGCGCATGAAGAAATGACCACCTCCAACGTTTGGTTTATGTTTTATAAGCATTTTTAATTTTATTGCTTAAATCGCATTTTCTCGGCGAGCTGAGCACTTTTTCTGAATTGTGCCGCTCCCGTCACTCTGGTTAGGTTGGCATGGAAAAAAACGCTCTCGGGTGCTTTAGAGTGCCGAGTTTATCACTGCGCATGAAGAAATGACCACCTCCAACGTTTGGTTTATGTTTTATAAGCATTTTTAATTTTATTGCTTAAATCGCATTTTCTCGGCGAGCTGAGCACTTTTTCTGAATTGTGCCGCTCCCGTCACCCTGGTTAGGTTGGCATGGAAAAAAACGCTCTCGGGTGCTTTAGAGTGCCGAGTTTATCACTGCGCATGAAGAAATGACCACCTCCAACGTTTGGTTTATGTTTTATAAGCATTTTTAATTTTATTGCTTAAATCGCATTTTCTCGGCGAGCTGAGCACTTTTTCTGAATTGTGCCGCTCCCGTCACTCTGGTTAGGTTGGCATCGAATAAAACGCTCTCGGGTGCTTTAGAGTCCCGAGTTTATCACTGCGCATGAAGAAATGACCACCTCCAACGTTTGGTTTATGTTTTATAAGCATTTTTAATTTTATTGCTTAAATCGCATTTTCTCGGCGAGCTGAGCACTTTTTCTGAATTGTGCCGCTCCCGTCACTCTGGTTAGGTTGGCATCGAAAAAAACGCTCTCGGGTGCTTTAGAGTGCCGAGTTTATCACTGCGCATGAAGAAATGACCACCTCCAACGTTTGGTTTATGTTTTATAAGCATTTTTAATTTTATTGCTTAAATCGCATTTTCTCGGCGAGCTGAGCACTTTTTCTGAATTGTGCCGCTCCCGTCACTCTGGTTAGGTTGGCATCGAAAAAAACGCTCTCGGGTGCTTTAGAGTGCCGAGTTTATCACTGTGCATGAAGAAATGACCACCTCCAACGTTTGGTTTATGTTTTATAAGCATTTTTAATTTTATTGCTTAAATCGCATTTTCTCGGCGAGCTGAGCGCTTTTTCTGAATTGTGCCGCTCCCGTCACTCTGGTTAGGTTGGCATGGAAAAAAACGCTCTAGGGTGCTTTAGAGTGCCGAGTTTATCACTGCGCATGAAGAAATGACCACCTCCAACGTTTGGTTTATGTTTTATAAGCATTTTTAATTTTATTGCTTAAATCGCATTTTCTCGGCGAGCTGAGCGCTTTTTCTGAATTGTGCCGCTCCCGTCACTCTGGTTAGGTTGGCATCGAAAAAAACGCTCTCGGGTGCTTTAGAGTGCCGAGTTTATCACTGCGCATGAAGAAATGACCACCTCCAACGTTTGGTTTATGTTTTATAAGCATTTTTAATTTTATTGCTTAAATCGCATTTACTCGGCGAGCTGAGCACTTTTTCTGAATTGTGCCGCTCCCGTCACTCTGGTTAGGTTGGCATCGAAAAAAACGCTCTCGGGTGCTTTAGAGTGCCGAGTTTATCACTGCGCATGAAGAAATGACCACCTCCAACGTTTGGTTTATGTTTTATAAGCATTTTTAATTTTATTGCTTAAATCGCATTTTCTCGGCGAGCTGAGCACTTTTTCTGAATTGTGCCGCTCCCGTCACTCTGGTTAGGTTGGCATGGAAAAAAACGCTCTCGGGTGCTTTAGAGTGCCGAGTTTATCACCGCGCATGAAGAAATGACCACCTCCAACGTTTGGTTTATGTTTTATAAGCATTTTTAATTTTATTGCTTAAATCGCATTTTCTCGGCGAGCTGAGCGCTTTTTCTGAATTGTGCCGCTCCCGTCACTCTGGTTAGGTTGGCATCGAATAAAACGCTCTCGGGTGCTTTAGAGTGCCGAGTTTATCACTGCGCATGAAGAAATGACCACCTCCAACGTTTGGTTTATGTTTTATAAGCATTTTTAATTTTATTGCTTAAATCGCATTTTCTCGGCGAGCTGAGCACTTTTTCTGAATTGTGCCGCTCCCGTCACTCTGGTTAGGTTGGCATGGAAAAAAACGCTCTCGGGTGCTTTAGAGTGCCGAGTTTATTACTGCGTAATAAGAAATGACCATCTACAACGTTTGGTTTATGTTTTATAAGCATTTTTAATTTTATTGCTTAAATCGCATTTTCTCGGCGAGCTGAGCACTTTTTCTGAATTGTGCCGCTCCCGTCACTCTGGTTAGGTTGGCATGGAAAAAAACGCTCTCGGGTGCTTTAGAGTGCCGAGTTTATCACTGCGCATGAAGAAATGACCACCTCCAACCTTTGGTTTATGTTTTATAAGCATTTTTAATTTTATTGCTTAAATCGCATTTTCTCGGCGAGCTGAGCGCTTTTTCTGAATTGTGCCGCTCCCGTCACTCTGGTTAGGTTGGCATCGAAAAAAACGCTCTCGGGTGCTTTAGAGTGCCGAGTTTATCACTGCGCATGAAGAAATGACCACCTCCAACGTTTGGTTTATGTTTTATAAGCATTTTTAATTTTATTGCTTAAATCGCATTTTCTCGGCGAGCTGAGCACTTTTTCTGAATTGTGCCGCTCCCGTCACTCTGGTTAGGTTGGCATCGAATAAAACGCTCTCGGGTGCTTTAGAGTCCCGAGTTTATCACTGCACATGAAGAAATGACCACCTCCAACGTTTGGTTTATGTTTTATAAGCATTTTTAATTTTATTGCTTAAATCGCATTTTCTCGGCGAGCTGAGCACTTTTTCTGAATTGTGCCGCTCCCGTCACTCTGGTTAGGTTGGCATCGAAAAAAACGCTCTCGGGTGCTTTAGAGTGCCGAGTTTATCACTGCGCATGAAGAAATGACCACCTCCAACGTTTGGTTTATGTTTTATAAGCATTTTTAATTTTATTGCTTAAATCGCATTTTCTCGGCGAGCTGAGCACTTTTTCTGAATTGTGCCGCTCCCGTCACTCTGGTTAGGTTGGCATCGAAGAAAACGCTCTCGGGTGCTTTAGAGTGCCGAGTTTATCACTGTGCATGAAGAAATGACCACCTCCAACGTTTGGTTTATGTTTTATAAGCATTTTTAATTTTATTGCTTAAATCGCATTTTCTCGGCGAGCTGAGCGCTTTTTCTGAATTGTGCCGCTCCCGTCACTCTGGTTAGGTTGGCATGGAAAAAAACGCTCTCGGGTGCTTTAGAGTGCCGAGTTTATCACTGCGCATGAAGAAATGACCACCTCCAACGTTTGGTTTATGTTTTATAAGCATTTTTAATTTTATTGCTTAAATCGCATTTACTCGGCGAGCTGAGCACTTTTTCTGAATTGTGCCGCTCCCGTCACTCTGGTTAGGTTGGCATCGAAAAAAACGCTCTCGGGTGCTTTAGAGTGCCGAGTTTATCACTGCGCATGAAGAAATGACCACCTCCAACGTTTGGTTTATGTTTTATAAGCATTTTTAATTTTATTGCTTAAATCGCATTTTCTCGGCGAGCTGAGCACTTTTTCTGAATTGTGCCGCTCCTGTCACTCTGGTTAGGTTGGCATGGAAAAAAACGCTCTCGGGTGCTTTAGAGTGCCGAGTTTATCACCGCGCATGAAGAAATGACCACCTCCAACGTTTGGTTTATGTTTTATAAGCATTTTTAATTTTATTGCTTAAATCGCATTTTCTCGGCGAGCTGAGCGCTTTTTCTGAATTGTGCCGCTCCCGTCACTCTGGTTAGGTTGGCATCGAATAAAACGCTCTCGGGTGCTTTAGAGTGCCGAGTTTATCACTGCGCATGAAGAAATGACCACCTCCAACGTTTGGTTTATGTTTTATAAGCATTTTTAATTTTATTGCTTAAATCGCATTTTCTCGGCGAGCTGAGCACTTTTTCTGAATTGTGCCGCTCCCGTCACTCTGGTTAGGTTGGCATGGAAAAAAACGCTCTCGGGTGCTTTAGAGTGCCGAGTTTATTACTGCGTAATAAGAAATGACCATCTACAACGTTTGGTTTATGTTTTATAAGCATTTTTAATTTTATTGCTTAAATCGCATTTTCTCGGCGAGCTGAGCACTTTTTCTGAATTGTGCCGCTCCCGTCACTCTGGTTAGGTTGGCATGGAAAAAAACGCTCTCGGGTGCTTTAGAGTGCCGAGTTTATCACTGCGCATGAAGAAATGACCACCTCCAACGTTTGGTTTATGTTTTATAAGCATTTTTAATTTTATTGCTTAAATCGCATTTTCTCGGCGAGCTGAGCACTTTTTCTGAATTGTGCCGCTCCCGTCACTCTGGTTAGGTTGGCATGGAAAAAAACGCTCTCGGGTGCTTTAGAGTGCCGAGTTTATCACTGCGCATGAAGAAATGACCACCTCCAACGTTTGGTTTATGTTTTATAAGCATTTTTAATTTTATTGCTTAAATCGCATTTTCTCGGCGAGCTGAGCACTTTTTCTGAATTGTGCCGCTCCCGTCACTCTGGTTAGGTTGGCATGGAAAAAAACGCTCTCGGGTGCTTTAGAGTGCCGAGTTTATTACTGCGTAATAAGAAATGACCATCTACAACGTTTGGTTTATGTTTTATAAGCATTTTTAATTTTATTGCTTAAATCGCATTTTCTCGGCGAGCTGAGCACTTTTTCTGAATTGTGCCGCTCCCGTCACTCTGGTTAGGTTGGCATCGAAAAAAACGCTCTCGGGTGCTTTAGAGTGCCGAGTTTATCACTGCGCATGAAGAAATGACCACCTCCAACGTTTGGTTTATGTTTTATAAGCATTTTTAATTTTATTGCTTAAATCGCATTTTCTCGGCGAGCTGAGCACTTTTTCTGAATTGTGCCGCTCCCGTCACTCTGGTTAGGTTGGCATGGAAAAAAACGCTCTCGGGTGCTTTAGAGTGCCGAGTTTATTACTGCGTAATAAGAAATGACCATCTACAACGTTTGGTTTATGTTTTATAAGCATTTTTAATTTTATTGCTTAAATCGCATTTTCTCGGCGAGCTGAGCACTTTTTCTGAATTGTGCCGCTCCCGTCACTCTGTTTAGGTTGGCATGGAAAAAAACGCTCTCGGGTGCTTTAGAGTGCCGAGTTTATCACTGCACATGAAGAAAAGACCACCTCCAACGTTTGGTTTATGTTTTATAAGCATTTTTAATTTTATTGCTTAAATCGCATTTTCTCGGCGAGCTGAGCGCTTTTTCTGAATTGTGCCGCTCCCGTCACTCTGGTTAGGTTGGCATCGAAAAAAACGCTCTCGGGTGCTTTAGAGTGCCGAGTTTATTACTGCGTAATAAGAAATGACCATTTACAACGTTTGGTTTATGTTTTATAAGCATTTTTAATTTTATTGCTTAAATCGCATTTTCTCGGCGAGCTGAGCACTTTTTCTGAATTGTGCCGCTCCCGTCACTCTGGTTAGGTTGGCATCGAAAAAAACGCTCTCGGGTGCTTTAGAGTGCCGAGTTTATCACTGCGCATGAAGAAATGACCACCTCCAACGTTTGGTTTATGTTTTATAAGCATTTTTAATTTTATTGCTTAAATCGCATTTTCTCGGCGAGCTGAGCACTTTTTCTGAATTGTGCCGCTCCCGTCACTCTGGTTAGGTTGGCATCGAAAAAAACGCTCTCGGGTGCTTTAGAGTGCCGAGTTTATCACTGCGCATGAAGAAATGACCACCTCCAACGTTTGGTTTATGTTTTATAAGCATTTTTAATTTTATTGCTTAAATCGCATTTTCTCGGCGAGCTGAGCACTTTTTCTGAATTGTGCCGCTCCCGTCACTCTGGTTAGGTTGGCATCGAAAAAAACGCTCTCGGGTGCTTTAGAGTGCCGAGTTTATCACTGCGCATGAAGAAATGACCACCTCCAACGTTTGGTTTATGTTTTATAAGCATTTTTAATTTTATTGCTTAAATCGCATTTTCTCGGCGAGCTGAGCACTTTTTCTGAATTGTGCCGCTCCCGTCACTCTGGTTAGGTTGGCATGGAAAAAAACGCTCTCGGGTGCTTTAGAGTGCCGAGTTTATTACTGCGTAATAAGAAATGACCATCTACAACGTTTGGTTTATGTTTTATAAGCATTTTTAATTTTATTGCTTAAATCGCATTTTCTCGGCGAGCTGAGCACTTTTTCTGAATTGTGCCGCTCCCGTCACTCTGTTTAGGTTGGCATGGAAAAAAACGCTCTCGGGTGCTTTAGAGTGCCGAGTTTATCACTGCACATGAAGAAAAGACCACCTCCAACGTTTGGTTTATGTTTTATAAGCATTTTTAATTTTATTGCTTAAATCGCATTTTCTCGGCGAGCTGAGCGCTTTTTCTGAATTGTGCCGCTCCCGTCACTCTGGTTAGGTTGGCATCGAAAAAAACGCTCTCGGGTGCTTTAGAGTGCCGAGTTTATTACTGCGTAATAAGAAATGACCATTTACAACGTTTGGTTTATGTTTTATAAGCATTTTTAATTTTATTGCTTAAATCGCATTTTCTCGGCGAGCTGAGCACTTTTTCTGAATTGTGCCGCTCCCGTCACTCTGGTTAGGTTGGCATCGAAAAAAACGCTCTCGGGTGCTTTAGAGTGCCGAGTTTATCACTGTGCATGAAGAAATGACCACCTCCAACGTTTGGTTTATGTTTTATAAGCATTTTTAATTTTATTGCTTAAATCGCATTTTCTCGGCGAGCTGAGCGCTTTTTCTGAATTGTGCCGCTCCCGTCACTCTGGTTAGGTTGGCATCGAAAAAAACGCTCTCGGGTGCTTTAGAGTGCCGAGTTTATTACTGCGTAATAAGAAATGACCATCTACAACGTTTGGTTTATGTTTTATAAGCATTTTTAATTTTATTGCTTAAATCGCATTTTCTCGGCGAGCTGAGCACTTTTTCTGAATTGTGCCGCTCCCGTCACTCTGGTTAGGTTGGCATCGAAAAAAACGCTCTCGGGTGCTTTAGAGTGCCGAGTTTATCACTGTGCATGAAGAAATGACCACCTCCAACGTTTGGTTTATGTTTTATAAGCATTTTTAATTTTATTGCTTAAATCGCATTTTCTCGGCGAGCTGAGCGCTTTTTCTGAATTGTGCCGCTCCCGTCACTCTGGTTAGGTTGGCATCGAAAAAAACGCTCTTGGGTGCTTTAGAGTGCCGAGTTTATCACTGCGCATGAAGAAATGACCACCTCCAACGTTTGGTTTATGTTTTATAAGCATTTTTAATTTTATTGCTTAAATCGCATTTTCTCGGCGAGCTGAGCACTTTTTCTGAATTGTGCCGCTCCCGTCACTCTGGTTAGGTTGGCATCGAAAAAAACGCTCTCGGGTGCTTTAGAGTGCCGAGTTTATCACTGCGCATGAAGAAATGACCAACTCCAACGTTTGGTTTATGTTTTATAAGCATTTTTAATTTTATTGCTTAAATCGCATTTTCTCGGCGAGCTGAGCACTTTTTCTGAATTGTGCCGCTCCCGTCACTCTGGTTAGGTTGGCATCGAAAAAAACGCTCTCGGGTGCTTTAGAGTGCCGAGTTTATCACTGCGCATGAAGAAATGACCACCTCCAACGTTTGGTTTATGTTTTATAAGCATTTTTAATTTTATTGCTTAAATCGCATTTTCTCGGCGAGCTGAGCACTTTTTCTGAATTGTGCCGCTCCCGTCACTCTGGTTAGGTTGGCATCGAATAAAACGCTCTCGGGTGCTTTAGAGTGCCGAGTTTATCACTGCGCATGAAGAAATGACCACCTCCAACGTTTGGTTTATGTTTTATAAGCATTTTTAATTTTATTGCTTAAATCGCATTTTCTCGGCGAGCTGAGCACTTTTTCTGAATTGTGCCGCTCCCGTCACTCTGGTTAGGTTGGCATGGAAAAAAACGCTCTCGGGTGCTTTAGAGTGCCGAGTTTATCACTGCGCATGAAGAAATGACCACCTCCAACGTTTGGTTTAGGTTTTATAAGCATTTTTAATTTTATTGCTTAAATCGCATTTTCTCGGCGAGCTGAGCACTTTTTCTGAATTGTGCCGCTCCCGTCACTCTGGTTAGGTTGGCATGGAAAAAAACGCTCTCGGGTGCTTTAGAGTGCCGAGTTTATTACTGCGTAATAAGAAATGACCATCTACAACGTTTGGTTTATGTTTTATAAGCATTTTAAATTTTATTGCTTAAATTGCATTTTCTCGGCGAGCTGAGCACTTTTTCTGAATTGTGCCGCTCCCGTCACTCTGGTTAGGTTGGCATCGAAAAAAACGCTCTCGGGTGCTTTAGAGTGCCGAGTTTATCACTGCGCATGAAGAAATGACCACCTCCAACGTTTGGTTTATGTTTTATAAGCATTTTTAATTTTATTGCTTAAATCGCATTTTCTCGGCGAGCTGAGCACTTTTTCTGAATTGTGCCGCTCCCGTCACTCTGGTTAGGTTGGCATCGAAAAAAACGCTCTCGGGTGCTTTAGAGTGCCGAGTTTATCACTGCGCATGAAGAAATGACCACCTCCAACGTTTGGTTTATGTTTTATAAGCATTTTTAATTTTATTGCTTAAATCGCATTTTCTCGGCGAGCTGAGCGCTTTTTCTGAATTGTGCCGCTCCCGTCACTCTGGTTAGGTTGGCATCGAAAAAAACGCTCTCGGGTGCTTTAGAGTGCCGAGTTTATCACTGCGCATGAAGAAATGACCACCTCCAACGTTTGGTTTAGGTTTTATAAGCATTTTTAATTTTATTGCTTAAATCGCATTTTCTCGGCGAGCTGAGCGCTTTTTCTGAATTGTGCCGCTCCCGTCACTCTGGTTAGGTTGGCATCGAAAAAAACGCTCTCGGGTGCTTTAGAGTGCCGAGTTTATCACTGCGCATGAAGAAATGACCACCTCCAACGTTTGGTTTATGTTTTATAAGCATTTTTAATTTTATTGCTTAAATCGCATTTTCTCGGCGAGCTGAGCACTTTTTCTGAATTGTGCCGCTCCCGTCACTCTGGTTAGGTTGGCATCGAATAAAACGCTCTCGGGTGCTTTAGAGTCCCGAGTTTATCACTGCGCATGAAGAAATGACCACCTCCAACGTTTGGTTTATGTTTTATAAGCATTTTTAATTTTATTGCTTAAATCGCATTTTCTCGGCGAGCTGAGCACTTTTTCTGAATTGTGCCGCTCCCGTCACTCTGGTTAGGTTGGCATCGAAAAAAACGCTCTCGGGTGCTTTAGAGTGCCGAGTTTATCACTGCGCATGAAGAAATGACCACCTCCAACGTTTGGTTTATGTTTTATAAGCATTTTTAATTTTATTGCTTAAATCGCATTTTCTCGGCGAGCTGAGCACTTTTTCTGAATTGTGCCGCTCCCGTCACTCTGGTTAGGTTGGCATCGAAAAAAACGCTCTCGGGTGCTTTAGAGTGCCGAGTTTATCACTGTGCATGAAGAAATGACCACCTCCAACGTTTGGTTTATGTTTTATAAGCATTTTTAATTTTATTGCTTAAATCGCATTTTCTCGGCGAGCTGAGCGCTTTTTCTGAATTGTGCCGCTCCCGTCACTCTGGTTAGGTTGGCATGGAAAAAAACGCTCTCGGGTGCTTTAGAGTGCCGAGTTTATCACTGCGCATGAAGAAATGACCACCTCCAACGTTTGGTTTATGTTTTATAAGCATTTTTAATTTTATTGCTTAAATCGCATTTACTCGGCGAGCTGAGCACTTTTTCTGAATTGTGCCGCTCCCGTCACTCTGGTTAGGTTGGCATCGAAAAAAACGCTCTCGGGTGCTTTAGAGTGCCGAGTTTATCACTGCGCATGAAGAAATGACCACCTCCAACGTTTGGTTTATGTTTTATAAGCATTTTTAATTTTATTGCTTAAATCGCATTTTCTCGGCGAGCTGAGCACTTTTTCTGAATTGTGCCGCTCCCGTCACTCTGGTTAGGTTGGCATGGAAAAAAACGCTCTCGGGTGCTTTAGAGTGCCGAATTTATCACCGCGCATGAAGAAATGACCACCTCCAACGTTTGGTTTATGTTTTATAAGCATTTTTAATTTTATTGCTTAAATCGCATTTTCTCGGCGAGCTGAGCGCTTTTTCTGAATTGTGCCGCTCCCGTCACTCTGGTTAGGTTGGCATCGAATAAAACGCTCTCGGGTGCTTTAGAGTGCCGAGTTTATCACTGCGCATGAAGAAATGACCACCTCCAACGTTTGGTTTATGTTTTATAAGCATTTTTAATTTTATTGCTTAAATCGCATTTTCTCGGCGAGCTGAGCACTTTTTCTGAATTGTGCCGCTCCCGTCACTCTGGTTAGGTTGGCATGGAAAAAAACGCTCTCGGGTGCTTTAGAGTGCCGAGTTTATTACTGCGTAATAAGAAATGACCATCTACAACGTTTGGTTTATGTTTTATAAGCATTTTTAATTTTATTGCTTAAATCGCATTTTCTCGGCGAGCTGAGCACTTTTTCTGAATTGTGCCGCTCCCGTCACTCTGGTTAGGTTGGCATGGAAAAAAACGCTCTCGGGTGCTTTAGAGTGCCGAGTTTATCACTGCGCATGAAGAAATGACCACCTCCAACGTTTGGTTTATGTTTTATAAGCATTTTTAATTTTATTGCTTAAATCGCATTTTCTCGGCGAGCTGAGCACTTTTTCTGAATTGTGCCGCTCCCGTCACTCTGGTTAGGTTGGCATGGAAAAAAACGCTCTCGGGTGCTTTAGAGTGCCGAGTTTATCACTGCGCATGAAGAAATGACCACCTCCAACGTTTGGTTTATGTTTTATAAGCATTTTTAATTTTATTGCTTAAATCGCATTTTCTCGGCGAGCTGAGCACTTTTTCTGAATTGTGCCGCTCCCGTCACTCTGGTTAGGTTGGCATGGAAAAAAACGCTCTCGGGTGCTTTAGAGTGCCGAGTTTATTACTGCGTAATAAGAAATGACCATCTACAACGTTTGGTTTATGTTTTATAAGCATTTTTAATTTTATTGCTTAAATCGCATTTTCTCGGCGAGCTGAGCACTTTTTCTGAATTGTGCCGCTCCCGTCACTCTGGTTAGGTTGGCATCGAAAAAAACGCTCTCGGGTGCTTTAGAGTGCCGAGTTTATCACTGCGCATGAAGAAATGACCACCTCCAACGTTTGGTTTATGTTTTATAAGCATTTTTAATTTTATTGCTTAAATCGCATTTTCTCGGCGAGCTGAGCACTTTTTCTGAATTGTGCCGCTCCCGTCACTCTGGTTAGGTTGGCATGGAAAAAAACGCTCTCGGGTGCTTTAGAGTGCCGAGTTTATTACTGCGTAATAAGAAATGACCATCTACAACGTTTGGTTTATGTTTTATAAGCATTTTTAATTTTATTGCTTAAATCGCATTTTCTCGGCGAGCTGAGCACTTTTTCTGAATTGTGCCGCTCCCGTCACTCTGTTTAGGTTGGCATGGAAAAAAACGCTCTCGGGTGCTTTAGAGTGCCGAGTTTATCACTGCACATGAAGAAAAGACCACCTCCAACGTTTGGTTTATGTTTTATAAGCATTTTTAATTTTATTGCTTAAATCGCATTTTCTCGGCGAGCTGAGCGCTTTTTCTGAATTGTGCCGCTCCCGTCACTCTGGTTAGGTTGGCATCGAAAAAAACGCTCTCGGGTGCTTTAGAGTGCCGAGTTTATTACTGCGTAATAAGAAATGACCATTTACAACGTTTGGTTTATGTTTTATAAGCATTTTTAATTTTATTGCTTAAATCGCATTTTCTCGGCGAGCTGAGCACTTTTTCTGAATTGTGCCGCTCCCGTCACTCTGGTTAGGTTGGCATCGAAAAAAACGCTCTCGGGTGCTTTAGAGTGCCGAGTTTATCACTGCGCATGAAGAAATGACCACCTCCAACGTTTGGTTTATGTTTTATAAGCATTTTTAATTTTATTGCTTAAATCGCATTTTCTCGGCGAGCTGAGCACTTTTTCTGAATTGTGCCGCTCCCGTCACTCTGGTTAGGTTGGCATCGAAAAAAACGCTCTCGGGTGCTTTAGAGTGCCGAGTTTATCACTGCGCATGAAGAAATGACCACCTCCAACGTTTGGTTTATGTTTTATAAGCATTTTTAATTTTATTGCTTAAATCGCATTTTCTCGGCGAGCTGAGCACTTTTTCTGAATTGTGCCGCTCCCGTCACTCTGGTTAGGTTGGCATCGAAAAAAACGCTCTCGGGTGCTTTAGAGTGCCGAGTTTATCACTGCGCATGAAGAAATGACCACCTCCAACGTTTGGTTTATGTTTTATAAGCATTTTTAATTTTATTGCTTAAATCGCATTTTCTCGGCGAGCTGAGCACTTTTTCTGAATTGTGCCGCTCCCGTCACTCTGGTTAGGTTGGCATGGAAAAAAACGCTCTCGGGTGCTTTAGAGTGCCGAGTTTATTACTGCGTAATAAGAAATGACCATCTACAACGTTTGGTTTATGTTTTATAAGCATTTTTAATTTTATTGCTTAAATCGCATTTTCTCGGCGAGCTGAGCACTTTTTCTGAATTGTGCCGCTCCCGTCACTCTGTTTAGGTTGGCATGGAAAAAAACGCTCTCGGGTGCTTTAGAGTGCCGAGTTTATCACTGCACATGAAGAAAAGACCACCTCCAACGTTTGGTTTATGTTTTATAAGCATTTTTAATTTTATTGCTTAAATCGCATTTTCTCGGCGAGCTGAGCGCTTTTTCTGAATTGTGCCGCTCCCGTCACTCTGGTTAGGTTGGCATCGAAAAAAACGCTCTCGGGTGCTTTAGAGTGCCGAGTTTATTACTGCGTAATAAGAAATGACCATTTACAACGTTTGGTTTATGTTTTATAAGCATTTTTAATTTTATTGCTTAAATCGCATTTTCTCGGCGAGCTGAGCACTTTTTCTGAATTGTGCCGCTCCCGTCACTCTGGTTAGGTTGGCATCGAAAAAAACGCTCTCGGGTGCTTTAGAGTGCCGAGTTTATCACTGTGCATGAAGAAATGACCACCTCCAACGTTTGGTTTATGTTTTATAAGCATTTTTAATTTTATTGCTTAAATCGCATTTTCTCGGCGAGCTGAGCGCTTTTTCTGAATTGTGCCGCTCCCGTCACTCTGGTTAGGTTGGCATCGAAAAAAACGCTCTCGGGTGCTTTAGAGTGCCGAGTTTATTACTGCGTAATAAGAAATGACCATCTACAACGCTTGGTTTATGTTTTATAAGCATTTTTAATTTTATTGCTTAAATCGCATTTTCTCGGCGAGCTGAGCACTTTTTCTGAATTGTGCCGCTCCCGTCACTCTGGTTAGGTTGGCATCGAAAAAAACGCTCTCGGGTGCTTTAGAGTGCCGAGTTTATCACTGTGCATGAAGAAATGACCACCTCCAACGTTTGGTTTATGTTTTATAAGCATTTTTAATTTTATTGCTTAAATCGCATTTTCTCGGCGAGCTGAGCGCTTTTTCTGAATTGTGCCGCTCCCGTCACTCTGGTTAGGTTGGCATCGAAAAAAACGCTCTTGGGTGCTTTAGAGTGCCGAGTTTATCACTGCGCATGAAGAAATGACCACCTCCAACGTTTGGTTTATGTTTTATAAGCATTTTTAATTTTATTGCTTAAATCGCATTTTCTCGGCGAGCTGAGCACTTTTTCTGAATTGTGCCGCTCCCGTCACTCTGGTTAGGTTGGCATCGAAAAAAACGCTCTCGGGTGCTTTAGAGTGCCGAGTTTATCACTGCGCATGAAGAAATGACCAACTCCAACGTTTGGTTTATGTTTTATAAGCATTTTTAATTTTATTGCTTAAATCGCATTTTCTCGGCGAGCTGAGCACTTTTTCTGAATTGTGCCGCTCCCGTCACTCTGGTTAGGTTGGCATCGAAAAAAACGCTCTCGGGTGCTTTAGAGTGCCGAGTTTATCACTGCGCATGAAGAAATGACCACCTCCAACGTTTGGTTTATGTTTTATAAGCATTTTTAATTTTATTGCTTAAATCGCATTTTCTCGGCGAGCTGAGCACTTTTTCTGAATTGTGCCGCTCCCGTCACTCTGGTTAGGTTGGCATGGAAAAAAACGCTCTCGGGTGCTTTAGAGTGCCGAGTTTATCACTGTGCATGAAGAAATGACCACCTCCAACGTTTGGTTTATGTTTTATAAGCATTTTTAATTTTATTGCTTAAATCGCATTTTCTCGGCGAGCTGAGCACTTTTTCTGAATTGTGCCGCTCCCGTCACTCTGGTTAGGTTGGCATCGAAAAAAACGCTCTCGGGTGCTTTAGAGTGCCGAGTTTATCACTGCGCATGAAGAAATGACCACCTCCAACGTTTGGTTTATGTTTTATAAGCATTTTTAATTTTATTGCTTAAATCGCATTTTCTCGGCGAGCTGAGCACTTTTTCTGAATTGTGCCGCTCCCGTCACTCTGGTTAGGTTGGCATGGAAAAAAACGCTCTCGGGTGCTTTAGAGTGCCGAGTTTATTACTGCGTAATAAGAAATGACCATCTACAACGTTTGGTTTATGTTTTATAAGCATTTTTAATTTTATTGCTTAAATCGCATTTTCTCGGCGAGCTGAGCACTTTTTCTGAATTGTGCCGCTCCCGTCACTCTGTTTAGGTTGGCATGGAAAAAAACGCTCTCGGGTGCTTTAGAGTGCCGAGTTTATCACTGCGCATGAAGAAAAGACCACCTCCAACGTTTGGTTTATGTTTTATAAGCATTTTTAATTTTATTGCTTAAATCGCATTTTCTCGGCGAGCTGAGCGCTTTTTCTGTATTGTGCCGCTCCCGTCACTCTGGTTAGGTTGGCATCGAAAAAACGCTCTCGGGTGCTTTAGAGTGCCGAGTTTATTACTGCGTAATAAGAAATGACCATTTACAACGTTTGGTTTATGTTTTATAAGCATTTTTAATTTTATTGCTTAAATCGCATTTTCTCGGCGAGCTGAGCACTTTTTCTGAATTGTGCCGCTCCCGTCACTCTGGTTAGGTTGGCATCGAAAAAAACGCTCTCGGGTGCTTTAGAGTGCCGAGTTTATCACTGTGCATGAAGAAATGACCACCTCCAACGTTTGGTTTATGTTTTATAAGCATTTTTAATTTTATTGCTTAAATCGCATTTTCTCGGCGAGCTGAGCGCTTTTTCTGAATTGTGCCGCTCCCGTCACTCTGGTTAGGTTGGCATCGAAAAAAACGCTCTCGGGTGCTTTAGAGTGCCGAGTTTATCACTGCGCATGAAGAAATGACCACCTCCAACGTTTGGTTTATGTTTTATAAGCATTTTTAATTTTATTGCTTAAATCGCATTTTCTCGGCGAGCTGAGCACTTTTTCTGAATTGTGCCGCTCCCGTCACTCTGGTTAGGTTGGCATCAAATAAAACGTTCTCGGGTGCTTTAGAGTGCCGAGTTTATCACTGCGCATGAAGAAATGACCACCTCCAACGTTTGGTTTATGTTTTATAAGCATTTTTAATTTTATTGCTTAAATCGCATTTTCTCGGCGAGCTGAGCACTTTTTCTGAATTGTGCCGCTCCCGTCACTCTGGTTAGGTTGGCATGGAAAAAAACGCTCTCGGGTGCTTTAGAGTGCCGAGTTTATCACTGCGCATGAAGAAATGACCACCTCCAACGTTTGGTTTATGTTTTATAAGCATTTTTAATTTTATTGCTTAAATCGCATTTTCTCGGCGAGCTGAGCACTTTTTCTGAATTGTGCCGCTCCCGTCACTCTGGTTAGGTTGGCATGGAAAAAAACGCTCTCGGGTGCTTTAGAGTGCCGAGTTTATTACTGCGTAATAAGAAATGACCATCTACAACGTTTGGTTTATGTTTTATAAGCATTTTAAATTTTATTGCTTAAATTGCATTTTCTCGGCGAGCTGAGCACTTTTTCTGAATTGTGCCGCTCCCGTCACTCTGGTTAGGTTGGCATCGAAAAAAACGCTCTCGGGTGCTTTAGAGTGCCGAGTTTATCACTGCGCATGAAGAAATGACCACCTCCAACGTTTGGTTTAGGTTTTATAAGCATTTTTAATTTTATTGCTTAAATCGCATTTTCTCGGCGAGCTGAGCACTTTTTCTGAATTGTGCCGCTCCCGTCACTCTGGTTAGGTTGGCATGGAAAAAAAACGCTCTCGGGTGCTTTAGAGTGCCGAGTTTATCACTGCACATGAAGAAATGACCACCTCCAACGTTTGGTTTATGTTTTATAAGCATTTTTAATTGTATTGCTTAAATCGCATTTTCTCGGCGAGCTGAGCACTTTTTCTGAATTGTGCCGCTCCCGTCACTCTGGTTAGGTTGGCATGGAAAAAAACGCTCTCGGGTGCTTTAGAGTGCCGAGTTTATTACTGCGTAATAAGAAATGACCATCTACAACGTTTGGTTTATGTTTTATAAGCATTTTTAATTTTATTGCTTAAATCGCATTTTCTCGGCAAGCTGAGCACTTTTTCTGAATTGTGCCGCTCCCGTCACTCTGGTTAGGTTGGCATGGAAAAAAACGCTCTCGGGTGCTTTAGAGTGCCGAGTTTATCACTGTGCATGAAGAAATGACCACCTCCAACGTTTGGTTTATGTTTTATAAGCATTTTTAATTTTATTGCTTAAATCGCATTTTCTCGGCGAGCTGAGCACTTTTTCTGAATTGTGCCGCTCCCGTCACTCTGGTTAGGTTGGCATCGAAAAAAACGCTCTCGGGTGCTTTAGAGTGCCGAGTTTATCACTGCGCATGAAGAAATGACCACCTCCAACGTTTGGTTTATGTTTTATAAGCATTTTTAATTTTATTGCTTAAATCGCATTTTCTCGGCGAGCTGAGCACTTTTTCTGAATTGTGCCGCTCCCGTCACTCTGGTTAGGTTGGCATGGAAAAAAACGCTCTCGGGTGCTTTAGAGTGCCGAGTTTATTACTGCGTAATAAGAAATGACCATCTACAACGTTTGGTTTATGTTTTATAAGCATTTTTAATTTTATTGCTTAAATCGCATTTTCTCGGCGAGCTGAGCACTTTTTCTGAATTGTGCCGCTCCCGTCACTCTGTTTAGGTTGGCATGGAAAAAAACGCTCTCGGGTGCTTTAGAGTGCCGAGTTTATCACTGCGCATGAAGAAAAGACCACCTCCAACGTTTGGTTTATGTTTTATAAGCATTTTTAATTTTATTGCTTAAATCGCATTTTCTCGGCGAGCTGAGCGCTTTTTCTGTATTGTGCCGCTCCCGTCACTCTGGTTAGGTTGGCATCGAAAAAACGCTCTCGGGTGCTTTAGAGTGCCGAGTTTATTACTGCGTAATAAGAAATGACCATTTACAACGTTTGGTTTATGTTTTATAAGCATTTTTAATTTTATTGCTTAAATCGCATTTTCTCGGCGAGCTGAGCACTTTTTCTGAATTGTGCCGCTCCCGTCACTCTGGTTAGGTTGGCATCGAAAAAAACGCTCTCGGGTGCTTTAGAGTGCCGAGTTTATCACTGTGCATGAAGAAATGACCACCTCCAACGTTTGGTTTATGTTTTATAAGCATTTTTAATTTTATTGCTTAAATCGCATTTTCTCGGCGAGCTGAGCGCTTTTTCTGAATTGTGCCGCTCCCGTCACTCTGGTTAGGTTGGCATCGAAAAAAACGCTCTCGGGTGCTTTAGAGTGCCGAGTTTATCACTGCGCATGAAGAAATGACCACCTCCAACGTTTGGTTTATGTTTTATAAGCATTTTTAATTTTATTGCTTAAATCGCATTTTCTCGGCGAGCTGAGCACTTTTTCTGAATTGTGCCGCTCCCGTCACTCTGGTTAGGTTGGCATCAAATAAAACGTTCTCGGGTGCTTTAGAGTGCCGAGTTTATCACTGCGCATGAAGAAATGACCACCTCCAACGTTTGGTTTATGTTTTATAAGCATTTTTAATTTTATTGCTTAAATCGCATTTTCTCGGCGAGCTGAGCACTTTTTCTGAATTGTGCCGCTCCCGTCACTCTGGTTAGGTTGGCATGGAAAAAAACGCTCTCGGGTGCTTTAGAGTGCCGAGTTTATCACTGCGCATGAAGAAATGACCACCTCCAACGTTTGGTTTATGTTTTATAAGCATTTTTAATTTTATTGCTTAAATCGCATTTTCTCGGCGAGCTGAGCACTTTTTCTGAATTGTGCCGCTCCCGTCACTCTGGTTAGGTTGGCATGGAAAAAAACGCTCTCGGGTGCTTTAGAGTGCCGAGTTTATTACTGCGTAATAAGAAATGACCATCTACAACGTTTGGTTTATGTTTTATAAGCATTTTAAATTTTATTGCTTAAATTGCATTTTCTCGGCGAGCTGAGCACTTTTTCTGAATTGTGCCGCTCCCGTCACTCTGGTTAGGTTGGCATCGAAAAAAACGCTCTCGGGTGCTTTAGAGTGCCGAGTTTATCACTGCGCATGAAGAAATGACCACCTCCAACGTTTGGTTTATGTTTTATAAGCATTTTTAATTTTATTGCTTAAATCGCATTTTCTCGGCGAGCTGAGCACTTTTTCTGAATTGTGCCGCTCCCGTCACTCTGGTTAGGTTGGCATGGAAAAAAAACGCTCTCGGGTGCTTTAGAGTGCCGAGTTTATCACTGCACATGAAGAAATGACCACCTCCAACGTTTGGTTTATGTTTTATAAGCATTTTTAATTGTATTGCTTAAATCGCATTTTCTCGGCGAGCTGAGCACTTTTTCTGAATTGTGCCGCTCCCGTCACTCTGGTTAGGTTGGCATGGAAAAAAACGCTCTCGGGTGCTTTAGAGTGCCGAGTTTATTACTGCGTAATAAGAAATGACCATCTACAACGTTTGGTTTATGTTTTATAAGCATTTTTAATTTTATTGCTTAAATCGCATTTTCTCGGCGAGCTGAGCACTTTTTCTGAATTGTGCCGCTCCCGTCACTCTGGTTAGGTTGGCATCGAAAAAAACGCTCTCGGGTGCTTTAGAGTGCCGAGTTTATCACTGCGCATGAAGAAATGACCACCTCCAACGTTTGGTTTATGTTTTATAAGCATTTTTAATTTTATTGCTTAAATCGCATTTTCTCGGCGAGCTGAGCACTTTTTCTGAATTGTGCCGCTCCCGTCACTCTGGTTAGGTTGGCATGGAAAAAAACGCTCTCGGGTGCTTTAGATGCCGAGTTTATCACCGCGCATGAAGAAATGACCACCTCCAACGTTTGGTTTATGTTTTATAAGCATTTTTAATTTTATTGCTTAAATCGCATTTTCTCGGCGAGCTGAGCGCTTTTTCTGAATTGTGCCGCTCCCGTCACTCTGGTTAGGTTGGCATCGAATAAAACGCTCTCGGGTGCTTTAGAGTGCCGAGTTTATCACTGCGCATGAAGAAATGACCACCTCCAACGTTTGGTTTATGTTTTATAAGCATTTTTAATTTTATTGCTTAAATCGCATTTTCTCGGCGAGCTGAGCACTTTTTCTGAATTGTGCCGCTCCCGTCACTCTGGTTAGGTTGGCATGGAAAAAAACGCTCTCGGGTGCTTTAGAGTGCCGAGTTTATTACTGCGTAATAAGAAATGACCATCTACAACGTTTGGTTTATGTTTTATAAGCATTTTTAATTTTATTGCTTAAATCGCATTTTCTCGGCGAGCTGAGCACTTTTTCTGAATTGTGCCGCTCCCGTCACTCTGGTTAGGTTGGCATGGAAAAAAATGCTCTCGGGTGCTTTAGAGTGCCGAGTTTATCACTGCGCATGAAGAAATGACCACCTCCAACGTTTGGTTTATGTTTTATAAGCATTTTTAATTTTATTGCTTAAATCGCATTTTCTCGGCGAGCTGAGCACTTTTTCTGAATTGTGCCGCTCCCGTCACTCTGGTTAGGTTGGCATGGAAAAAAACGCTCTCGGGTGCTTTAGAGTGCCGAGTTTATCACTGCGCATGAAGAAATGACCACCTCCAACGTTTGGTTTATGTTTTATAAGCATTTTTAATTTTATTGCTTAAATCGCATTTTCTCGGCGAGCTGAGCACTTTTTCTGAATTGTGCCGCTCCCGTCACTCTGGTTAGGTTGGCATCGAAAAAAACGCTCTCGGGTGCTTTAGAGTGCCGAGTTTATCACTGCGCATGAAGAAATGACCTCCTCCAACGTTTGGTTTATGTTTTATAAGCATTTTTAATTTTATTGCTTAAATCGCATTTTCTCGGCGAGCTGAGCACTTTTTCTGAATTGTGCCGCTCCCGTCACTCTGGTTAGGTTGGCATGGAAAAAAACGCTCTCGGGTGCTTTAGAGTGCCGAGTTTATCACTGTGCATGAAGAAATGACCACCTCCAACGTTTGGTTTATGTTTTATAAGCATTTTTAATTTTATTGCTTAAATCGCATTTTCTCGGCGAGCTGAGCACTTTTTCTGAATTGTGCCGCTCCCGTCACTCTGGTTAGGTTGGCATCGAAAAAAACGCTCTCGGGTGCTTTAGAGTGCCGAGTTTATCACTGCGCATGAAGAAATGACCACCTCCAACGTTTGGTTTATGTTTTATAAGCATTTTTAATTTTATTGCTTAAATCGCATTTTCTCGGCGAGCTGAGCACTTTTTCTGAATTGTGCCGCTCCCGTCACTCTGGTTAGGTTGGCATGGAAAAAAACGCTCTCGGGTGCTTTAGAGTGCCGAGTTAATTACTGCGTAATAAGAAATGACCATCTACAACGTTTGGTTTATGTTTTATAAGCATTTTTAATTTTATTGCTTAAATCGCATTTTCTCGGCGAGCTGAGCACTTTTTCTGAATTGTGCCGCTCCCGTCACTCTGTTTAGGTTGGCATGGAAAAAAACGCTCTCGGGTGCTTTAGAGTGCCGAGTTTATCACTGCGCATGAAGAAAAGACCACCTCCAACGTTTGGTTTATGTTTTATAAGCATTTTTAATTTTATTGCTTAAATCGCATTTTCTCGGCGAGCTGAGCGCTTTTTCTGTATTGTGCCGCTCCCGTCACTCTGGTTAGGTTGGCATCGAAAAAAACGCTCTCGGGTGCTTTAGAGTGCCGAGTTTATTACTGCGTAATAAGAAATGACCATTTACAACGTTTGGTTTATGTTTTATAAGCATTTTTAATTTTATTGCTTAAATCGCATTTTCTCGGCGAGCTGAGCACTTTTTCTGAATTGTGCCGCTCCCGTCACTCTGGTTAGGTTGGCATCGAAAAAAACGCTCTCGGGTGCTTTAGAGTGCCGAGTTTATCACTGTGCATGAAGAAATGACCACCTCCAACGTTTGGTTTATGTTTTATAAGCATTTTTAATTTTATTGCTTAAATCGCATTTTCTCGGCGAGCTGAGCGCTTTTTCTGAATTGTGCCGCTCCCGTCACTCTGGTTAGGTTGGCATCGAAAAAAACGCTCTCGGGTGCTTTAGAGTGCCGAGTTTATTACTGCGTAATAAGAAATGACCATCTACAACGTTTGGTTTATGTTTTATAAGCATTTTTAATTTTATTGCTTAAATCGCATTTTCTCTGCGAGCTGAGCACTTTTTCTGAATTGTGCCGCTCCCGTCACTCTGGTTAGGTTGGCATCGAAAAAAACGCTCTCGGGTGCTTTAGAGTGCCGAGTTTATCACTGCGCATGAAGAAATGACCACCTCCAACGTTTGGTTTATGTTTTATAAGCATTTTTAATTTTATTGCTTAAATCGCATTTTCTCGGCTAGCTGAGCACTTTTTCTGAATTGTGCCGCTCCCGTCACTCTGGTTAGGTTGGCATCGAAAAAAACGCTCTCGGGTGCTTTAGAGTGCCGAGTTTATCACTGTGCATGAAGAAATGACCACCTCCAACGTTTGGTTTATGTTTTATAAGCATTTTTAATTTTATTGCTTAAATCGCATTTTCTCGGCGAGCTGAGCGCTTTTTCTGAATTGTGCCGCTCCCGTCACTCTGGTTAGGTTGGCGTCGAAAAAAACGCTCTCGGGTGCTTTAGAGTGCCGAGTTTATTACTGCGTAATAAGAAATGACCATCTACAACGTTTGGTTTATGTTTTATAAGCATTTTTAATTTTATTGCTTAAATCGCATTTTCTCGGCGATCTGAGCGCTTTTTCTGAATTGTGCCGCTCCCGTCACTCTGGTTAGGTTGGCATCGAAAAAAACGCTCTCGGGTGCTTTAGAGTGCCGAGTTTATCACTGCGCATGAAGAAATGACCACCTCCAACGTTTGGTTTATGTTTTATAAGCATTTTTAATTTTATTGCTTAAATCGCATTTTCTCGGCGAGCTGAGCGCTTTTTCTGAATTGTGCCGCTCTTGTCACTCTGGTTAGGTTGGCATCGAAAAAAACGCTCTCGGGTGCTTTAGAGTGCCGAGTTTATCACTGCGCATGAAGAAATGACCACCTCCAACGTTTGGTTTATGTTTTATAAGCATTTTTAATTTTATTGCTTAAATCGCATTTTCTCGGCGAGCTGAACACTTTTTCTGAATTGTGCCGCTCCCGTCACTCTGGTTAGGTTGGCATCGAAAAAAACGCTCTCGGGTGCTTTAGAGTGCCGAGTTTATCACTGCGCATGAAGAAATGACCACCTCCAACGTTTGGTTTATGTTTTATAAGCATTTTTAATTTTATTGCTTAGATCGCATTTTCTCGGCGAGCTGAGCACTTTTTCTGAATTGTGCCGCTCCCGTCACTCTGGTTAGGTTGGCATGGAAAAAAACGCTCTCGGGTGCTTTAGAGTGCCGAGTTTATCACTGCGCATGAAGAAATGACCACCTCCAACGTTTGGTTTATGTTTTATAAGCATTTTTAATTTTATTGCTTAAATCGCATTTTCTCGGCGAGCTGAGCACTTTTTCTGAATTGTGCCGCTCCCGTCACTCTGGTTAGGTTGGCATGGAAAAAAACGCTCTCGGGTGCTTTAGAGTGCCGAGTTTATCACTGCGCATGAAGAAATGGCCACCTCTAACGTTTGGTTTATGTTTTATAAGCATTTTTAATTTTATTGCTTAAATCGCATTTTCTCGGCGAGCTGAGCACTTTTTCTGAATTGTGCCGCTCCCGTCACTCTGGTTAGGTTGGCATGGAAAAAAACGCTCTCGGGTGCTTTAGAGTGCCGAGTTTATCACTGCGCATGAAGAAATGACCATCTCCAACGTTTGGTTTATGTTTTATAAGCATTTTTAATTTTATTGCTTAAATCGCATTTTCTCGGCGAGCTGAGCACTTTTTCTGAATTGTGCCGCTCCCGTCACTCTGGTTAGGTTGGCATGGAAAAAAACGCTCTCGGGTGCTTTAGAGTGCCGAGTTTATTACTGCGTAATAAGAAATGACCATCTACAACGTTTGGTTTATGTTTTATAAGCGTTTTAAATTTTATTGCTTAAATCGCATTTTCTCGGCGAGCTGAGCACTTTTTCTGAATTGTCCCGCTCCCGTCACTCTGGTTAGGTTGGCATCGAAAAAAACGCTCTCGGGTGCTTTAGAGTGCCGAGTTTATCACTGCGCATGAAGAAATGACCACCTCCAACGTTTGGTTTATGTTTTATAAGCATTTTTAATTTTATTGCTTAAATCGCATTTTCTCGGCGAGCTGAGCACTTTTTCTGAATTGTGCCGCTCCCGTCACTCTGGTTAGGTTGGCATGGAAAAAAACGCTCTCGGGTGCTTTAGAGTGCCGAGTTTATTACTGCGTAATAAGAAATTACCATCTACAACGTTTGGTTTATGTTTTATAAGCATTTTTAATTTTATTGCTTAAATCGCATTTTCTCGGCGAGCTGAGCACTTTTTCTGAATTGTGCCGCTCCCGTCACTCTGGTTAGGTTGGCATGGAAAAAAACGCTCTCGGGTGCTTTAGAGTGCCGAGTTTATCACTGCGCATGAAGAAATGACCACCTCCAACGTTTGGTTTATGTTTTATAAGCATTTTTAATTTTATTGCTTAAATCGCATTTTCTCGGCGAGCTGAGCACTTTTTCTGAATTGTGCCGCTCCCGTCACTCTGGTTAGGTTGGCATCGAAAAAACGCTCTCGGGTGCTTTAGAGTGCCGAGTTTATCACTGCGCATGAAGAAATGGCCACCTCCAACGTTTGGTTTATGTTTTATAAGCATTTTTAATTTTATTGCTTAAATCGCATTTTCTCGGCGAGCTGAGCACTTTTTCTGAATTGTGCCGCTCCCGTCACTCTGGTTAGGTTGGCATGGAAAAAAAAACGCTCTCGGGTGCTTTAGAGTGCCGAGTTTATTACTGCGCATGAAGAAATGACCACCTCCAACGTTTGGTTTATGTTTTATAAGCATTTTTAATTTTATTGCTTAAATCGCATTTTCTCGGCGAGCTGAGCACTTTTTCTGAATTGTGCCGCTCCCGTCACTCTGGTTAGGTTGGCATCGAAAAAAACGCTCTCGGGTGCTTTAGAGTGCCGAGTTTATCACTGCGCATGAAGAAATGACCACCTCCAACGTTTGGTTTATGTTTTATAAGCATTTTTAATTTTATTGCTTAAATCGCATTTTCTCGGCGAGCTGAGCGCTTTTTCTGAATTGTGCCGCTCCCGTCACTCTGGTTAGGTTGGCATCGAAAAAAACGCTCTCGGGTGCTTTAGAGTGCTGAGTTTATCACTGCGCATGAAGAAATGACCACCTCCAACGTTTGGTTTATGTTTTATAAGCATTTTTAATTTTATTGCTTAAATCGCATTTTCTCGGCTAGCTGAGCGCTTTTTCTGAATTGTGCCGCTCCCGTCACTCTGGTTAGGTTGGCATCGAAAAAAACGCTCTCGGGTGCTTTAGAGTGCCGAGTTTATCACTGCGCATGAAGAAATGACCACCTCCAACGTTTGGTTTATGTTTTATAAGCATTTTTAATTTTATTGCTTAAATCGCATTTTCTCGGCGAGCTGAGCACTTTTTCTGAATTGTGCCGCTCCCGTCACTCTGGTTAGGTTGGCATGGAAAAAAACGCTCTCGGGTGCTTTAGAGTGCCGAGTTTATCACTGCGCATGAAGAAATGACCACCTCCAACGTTTGGTTTATGTTTTATAAGCATTTTTAATTTTATTGCTTAAATCGCATTTTCTCGGCGAGCTGAGCACTTTTTCTGAATTGTGCCGCTCCCGTCACTCTGGTTAGGTTGGCATGGAAAAAAACGCTCTCGGGTGCTTTAGAGTGCCGAGTTTATCACTGCGCATGAAGAAATGGCCACCTCCAACGTTTGGTTTATGTTTTATAAGCATTTTTAATTTTATTGCTTAAATCGCATTTTCTCGGCGAGCTGAGCTATTTTTCTGAATTGTGCCGCTCCCGTCACTCTGGTTAGGTTGGCATGGAAAAAAACGCTCTCGGGTGCTTTAGAGTGCCGAGTTTATCACTGCGCATGAAGAAATGGCCACCTCCAACGTTTGGTTTATGTTTTATAAGCATTTTTAATTTTATTGCTTAAATCGCATTTTCTCGGCGAGCTGAGCACTTTTTCTGAATTGTGCCGCTCCCGTCACTCTGGTTAGGTTGGCATGGAAAAAAACGCTCTCGGGTGCTTTAGAGTGCCGAGTTTATTACTGCGTAATAAGAAATGACCATCTACAACGTTTGGTTTATGTTTTATAAGCATTTTTAATTTTATTGCTTAAATCGCATTTTCTCGGCGAGCTGAGCACTTTTTCTGAATTGTGCCGCTCCCGTCACTCTGGTTAGGTTGGCATCGAAAAAAACGCTCTCGGGTGCTTTAGAGTGCCGAGTTTATCACTGCGCATGAAGAAATGACCACCTCCAACGTTTGGTTTATGTTTTATAAGCATTTTTAATTTTATTGCTTAAATCGCATTTTCTCGGCGAGCTGAGCGCTTTTTCTGAATTGTGCCGCTCCCGTCACTCTGGTTAGGTTGGCATCGAATAAAACGCTCTCGGGTGCTTTAGAGTGCCGAGTTTATCACTGCGCATGAAGAAATGACCACCTCCAACGTTTGGTTTATGTTTTATAAGCATTTTTAATTTTATTGTTTAAATCGCATTTTCTCGGCTAGCTGAGCGCTTTTTCTGAATTGTGCCGCTCCCGTCACTCTGGTTAGGTTGGCATCGAAAAAAACGCTCTCGGGTGCTTTAGAGTGCCGAGTTTATCACTGCGCATGAAGAAATGACCACCTCCAACGTTTGGTTTATGTTTTATAAGCATTTTTAATTTTATTGCTTAAATCGCATTTTCTCGGCGAGCTGAGCACTTTTTCTGAATTGTGCCGCTCCCGTCACTCTGGTTAGGTTGGCATGGAAAAAAACGCTCTCGGGTGCTTTAGAGTGCCGAGTTTATCACTGCGCATGACGAAATGACCACCTCCAACGTTTGGTTTATGTTTTATAAGCATTTTTAATTTTATTGCTTAAATCGCATTTTCTCGGCGAGCTGAGCACTTTTTCTGAATTGTGCCGCTCCCGTCACTCTGGTTAGGTTGGCATGGAAAAAAACGCTCTCGGGTGCTTTAGAGTGCCGAGTTTATCACTGCGCATGAAGAAATGACCACCTCCAACGTTTGGTTTATGTTTTATAAGCATTTTTAATTTTATTGCTTAAATCGCATTTTCTCGGCGAGCTGAGCACTTTTTCTGAATTGTGCCGCTCCCGTCACTCTGGTTAGGTTGGCATGGAAAAAAACGCTCTCGGGTGCTTTAGAGTGCCGAGTTTATCACTGCGCATGAAGAAATGGCCACCTCCAACGTTTGGTTTATGTTTTATAAGCATTTTTAATTTTATTGCTTAAATCGCATTTTCTCGGCGAGCTGAGCACTTTTTCTGAATTGTGCCGCTCCCGTCACTCTGGTTAGGTTGGCATGCAAAAAAACGCTCTCGGGTGCTTTAGAGTGCCGAGTTTATCACTGCGCATGAAGAAATGGCCACCTCCAACGTTTGGTTTATGTTTTATAAGCATTTTTAATTTTATTGCTTAAATCGCATTTTCTCGGCGAGCTGAGCACTTTTTCTGAATTGTGCCGCTCCCGTCACTCTGGTTAGGTTGGCATGGAAAAAAACGCTCTCGGGTGCTTTAGAGTGCCGAGTTTATCACTGCGCATGAAGAAATGACCACCTCCAACGTTTGGTTTATGTTTTATAAGCATTTTTAATTTTATTGCTTAAATCGCATTTTCTCGGCGAGCTGAGCACTTTTTCTGAATTGTGCCGCTCCCGTCACTCTGGTTAGGTTGGCATGGAAAAAAACGCTCTCGGGTGCTTTAGAGTGCCGAGTTTATCACTGCGCATGAAGAAATGGCCACCTCCAACGTTTGGTTTATGTTTTATAAGCATTTTTAATTTTATTGCTTAAATCGCATTTTCTCGGCGAGCTGAGCACTTTTTCTGAATTGTGCCGCTCCCGTCACTCTGGTTAGGTTGGCATCGAAAAAAACGCTCTCGGGTGCTTTAGAGTGCCGAGTTTATCACTGCGCATGAAGAAATGACCACCTCCAACGTTTGGTTTATGTTTTATAAGCATTTTTAATTTTATTGCTTAAATCGCATTTTCTCGGCGAGCTGAGCACTTTTTCTGAATTGTGCCGCTCCCGTCACTCTGGTTAGGTTGGCATGGAAAAAAACGCTCTCGGGTGCTTTAGAGTGCCGAGTTTATTACTGCGTAATAAGAAATGACCATCTACAACGTTTGGTTTATGTTTTATAAGCATTTTTAATTTTATTGCTTAAATCGCATTTTCTCGGCGAGCTGAGCACTTTTTCTGAATTGTGCCGCTCCCGTCACTCTGTTTAGGTTGGCATGGAAAAAAACGCTCTCGGGTGCTTTAGAGTGCCGAGTTTATCACTGCGCATGAAGAAAAGACCACCTCCAACGTTTGGTTTATGTTTTACAAGCATTTTTAATTTTATTGCTTAAATCGCATTTTCTCGGCGAGCTGAGCACTTTTTCTGAATTGTGCCGCTCCCGTCACTCTGGTTAGGTTGGCATCGAAAAAAGCGCTCTCGGGTGCTTTAGAGTGCCGAGTTTATCACCGCGCATGAAGAAATGACCACCTCCAACGTTTGGTTTATGTTTTATAAGCATTTTTAATTTTATGGCTTAAATCGCATTTTCTCGGCGAGCTGAGCGCTTTTTCTGAATTGTGCCGCTCCCGTCACTCTGGTTAGGTTGGCATCGAAAAAAACGCTCTCGGGTGCTTTAGAGTGCCGAGTTTATCACTGCGCATGAAGAAATGACCACCTCCAACGTTTGGTTTATGTTTTATAAGCATTTTTAATTTTATTGCTTAAATCGCATTTTCTCGGCGAGCTGAGCACTTTTTCTGAATTGTGCCGCTCCCGTCACTCTGGTTAGGTTGGCATCGAATAAAACGCTCTCGGGTGCTTTAGAGTGCCGAGTTTATCACTGCGCATGAAGAAATGACCACCTCCAACGTTTGGTTTATGTTTTATAGGCATTTTTAATTTTATTGCTTAAATCGCATTTTCTCGGCGAGCTGAGCACTTTTTCTGAATTGTGCCGCTCCCGTCACTCTGGTTAGGTTGGCATCGAAAAAAACGCTCTCGGGTGCTTTAGAGTGCCGAGTTTATCACTGCGCATGAAGAAATGACCACCTCCAACGTTTGGTTTATGTTTTATAAGCATTTTTAATTTTATTGCTTAAATCGCATTTTCTCGGCGAGCTGAGCACTTTTTCTGAATTGTGCCGCTCCCGTCACTCTGGTTAGGTTGGCATCGAAAAAAACGCTCTCGGGTGCTTTAGAGTGCCGAGTTTATCACTGTGCATGAAGAAATGACCACCTCCAACGTTTGGTTTATGTTTTATAAGCATTTTTAATTTTATTGCTTAAATCGCATTTTCTCGGCGAGCTGAGCACTTTTTCTGAATTGTGCCGCTCCCGTCACTCTGGTTAGGTTGGCATGGAAAAAAACGCTCTCGGGTGCTTTAGAGTGCCGAGTTTATCACTGCACATGAAGAAATGACCACCTCCAACGTTTGGTTTATGTTTTATAAGCATTTTTAATTGTATTGCTTAAATCGCATTTTCTCGGCGAGCTGAGCACTTTTTCTGAATTGTGCCGCTCCCGTCACTCTGGTTAGGTTGGCATGGAAAAAAACGCTCTCGGGTGCTTTAGAGTGCCGAGTTTATTACTGCGTAATAAGAAATGACCATCTACAACGTTTGGTTTATGTTTTATAAGCATTTTTAATTTTATTGCTTAAATCGCATTTTCTCGGCGAGCTGAGCACTTTTTCTGAATTGTGCCGCTCCCGTCACTCTGGTTAGGTTGGCATCGAAAAAAACGCACTCGGGTGCTTTAGAGTGCCGAGTTTATCACTGCGCATGAAGAAATGACCACCTCCAACGTTTGGTTTGTGTTTTATAAGCATTTTTAATTTTATTGCTTAAATCGCATTTTCTCGGCGAGCTGAGCACTTTTTCTGAATTGTGCCGCTCCCGTCACTCTGGTTAGGTTGGCTTGGAAAAAAACGCTCTCGGGTGCTTTAGAGTGCCGAGTTTATCACCGCGCATGAAGAAATGACCACCTCCAACGTTTGGTTTATGTTTTATAAGCATTTTTAATTTTATTGCTTAAATCGCATTTTCTCGGCGAGCTGAGCGCTTTTTCTGAATTGTGCCGCTCCCGTCACTCTGGTTAGGTTGGCATCGAATAAAACGCTCTCGGGTGCGTTAGAGTGCCGAGTTTATCACTGCGCATGAAGAAATTACCACCTCCAACGTTTGGTTTATGTTTTATAAGCATTTTTAATTTTATTGCTTAAATCGCATTTTCTCGGCGAGCTGAGCACTTTTTCTGAATTGTGCCGCTCCCGTCACTCTGGTTAGGTTGGCATGGAAAAAAACGCTCTCGGGTGCTTTAGAGTGCCGAGTTTATTACTGCGTAATAAGAAATGACCATCTACAACGTTTGGTTTATGTTTTATAAGCATTTTTAATTTTATTGCTTAAATCGCATTTTCTCGGCGAGCTGAGCACTTTTTCTGAATTGTGCCGCTCCCGTCACTCTGGTTAGGTTGGCATCGAAAAAAACGCTCTCGGGTGCTTTAGAGTGCCGAGTTTATTACTGCGTAATAAGAAATGACCATTTACAACGTTTGGTTTATGTTTTATAAGCATTTTTAATTTTATTGCTTAAATCGCATTTTCTCGGCGAGCTGAGCACTTTTTCTGAATTGTGCCGCTCCCGTCACTCTGGTTAGGTTGGCATCGAAAAAAACGCTCTCGGGTGCTTTAGAGTGCCGAGTTTATCACTGTGCATGAAGAAATGACCACCTCCAACGTTTGGTTTATGTTTTATAAGCATTTTTAATTTTATTGCTTAAATCGCATTTTCTCGGCGAGCTGAGCGCTTTTTCTGAATTGTGCCGCTCCCGTCACTCTGGTTAGGTTGGCATCGAAAAAAACGCTCTCGGGTGCTTTAGAGTGCCGAGTTTATTACTGCGTAATAAGAAATGACCATCTACAACGTTTGGTTTATGTTTTATAAGCATTTTTAATTTTATTGCTTAAATCGCATTTTCTCGGCGAGCTGAGCACTTTTTCTGAATTGTGCCGCTCCCGTCACTCTGGTTAGGTTGGCATCGAAAAAAACGCTCTCGGGTGCTTTAGAGTGCCGAGTTTATCACTGTGCATGAAGAAATGACCACCTCCAACGTTTGGTTTATGTTTTATAAGCATTTTTAATTTTATTGCTTAAATCGCATTTTCTCGGCGAGCTGAGCGCTTTTTCTGAATTGTGCCGCTCCCGTCACTCTGGTTAGGTTGGCATCGAAAAAAACGCTCTTGGGTGCTTTAGAGTGCCGAGTTTATCACTGCGCATGAAGAAATGACCACCTCCAACGTTTGGTTTATGTTTTATAAGCATTTTTAATTTTATTGCTTAAATCGCATTTTCTCGGCGAGCTGAGCACTTTTTCTGAATTGTGCCGCTCCCGTCACTCTGGTTAGGTTGGCATCGAAAAAAACGCTCTCGGGTGCTTTAGAGTGCCGAGTTTATCACTGCGCATGAAGAAATGACCAACTCCAATGTTTGGTTTATGTTTTATAAGCATTTTTAATTTTATTGCTTAAATCGCATTTTCTCGGCGAGCTGAGCACTTTTTCTAAATTGTGCCGCTCCCGTCACTCTGGTTAGGTTGGCATCGAAAAAAACGCTCTCGGGTGCTTTAGAGTGCCGAGTTTATCACTGCGCATGAAGAAATGACCACCTCCAACGTTTGGTTTATGTTTTATAAGCATTTTTAATTTTATTGCTTAAATCGCATTTTCTCGGCGAGCTGAGCACTTTTTCTGAATTGTGCCGCTCCCGTCACTCTGGTTAGGTTGGCATCGAAAAAAACGCTCTCGGGTGCTTTAGAGTGCCGAATTTATCACTGCGCATGAAGAAATGACCACCTCCAACGTTTGGTTTATGTTTTATAAGCATTTTTAATTTTATTGCTTAAATCGCATTTTCTCGGCGAGCTGAGCGCTTTTTCTGAATTGTGCCGCTCCCGTCACTCTGGTTAGGTTGGCATCGAAAAAAACGCTCTCGGGTGCTTTAGAGTGCCGAGTTTATCACTGCGCATGAAGAAATGACCACCTCCAACGTTTGGTTTATGTTTTATAAGCATTTTTAATTTTATTGCTTAAATCGCATTTTCTCGGCGAGCCGAGCGCTTTTTCTGAATTGTGCCGCTCCCGTCACTCTGGTTAGGTTGGCATCGAAAAAAACGCTCTCGGGTGCTTTAGAGTGCCGAGTTTATCACTGCGCATGAAGAAATGACCACCTCCAACGTTTGGTTTATGTTTTATAAGCATTTTTAATTTTATTGCTTAAATCGCATTTTCTCGGCGAGCTGAGCACTTTTTCTGAATTGTGCCGCTCCCGTCACTCTGGTTAGGTTGGCATCGAAAAAAACGCTCTCGGGTGCTTTAGAGTGCCGAGTTTATCACTGCGCAATAAGAAATGACCACCTCCAACGTTTGGTTTATGTTTTATAAGCATTTTTAATTTTATTGCTTAAATCGCATTTTCTCGGCGAGCTGAGCACTTTTTCTGAATTGTGCCGCTCCCGTCACTCTGGTTAGGTTGGCATCGAAAAAAACGCTCTCGGGTGCTTTAGAGTGCCGAGTTTATCACCGCGCATGAAGAAATGACCACCTCCAACGTTTGGTTTATGTTTTATAAGCATTTTTAATTTTATTGCTTAAATCGCATTTTCTCGGCGAGCTGAGCGCTTTTTCAGAATTGTGCCGCTCCCGTCACTCTGGTTAGGTTGGCATCGAAAAAAACGCTCTCGGGTGCTTTAGAGTGCCGAGTTTATCACTGCGCATGAAGAAATGACCACCTCCAACGTTTGGTTTATGTTTTATAAGCATTTTTAATTTTATTGCTTAAATCGCATTTTCCCGGCGAGCTGAGCACTTTTTCTGAATTGTGCCGCTCCCGTAACTCTGGTTAGGTTGGCATCAAATAAAACGCTCTCGGGTGCTTTAGAGTGCCGAGTTTATTACTGCGTAATAAGAAATGACCATCTACAACGTTTGGTTTATGTTTTATAAGCATTTTTAATTTTATTGCTTAAATCGCATTTTCTCGGCGAGCTGAGCGCTTTTTCTGAATTGTGCCGCTCCCGTCACTCTGGTTAGGTTGGCATCGAAAAAAACGCTCTCGGGTGCTTTAGAGTGCCGAGTTTATCACTGTGCATGAAGAAATGACCACCTCCAACGTTTGGTTTATGTTTTATAAGCATTTTTAATTTTATTGCTTAAATCGCATTTTCTCGGCGAGCTGAGCACTTTTTCTGAATTGTGCCGCTCCCGTCACTCTGGTTAGGTTGGCATGGAAAAAAACGCTCTCGGGTGCTTTAGAGTGCCGAGTTTATCACTGCACATGAAGAAATGAACCTCCAACGTTTGGTTTATGTTTTATAAGCATTTTTAATTGTATTGCTTAAATCGCATTTTCTCGGCGAGCTGAGCACTTTTTCTGAATTGTGCCGCTCCCGTCACTCTGGTTAGGTTGGCATGGAAAAAAACGCTCTCGGGTGCTTTAGAGTGCCGAGTTTATTACTGCGTAATAAGAAATGACCATCTACAACGTTTGGTTTATGTTTTATAAGCATTTTTAATTTTATTGCTTAAATCGCATTTTCTCGGCGAGCTGAGCACTTTTTCTGAATTGTGCCGCTCCCGTCACTCTGGTTAGGTTGGCATCGAAAAAAACGCTCTCGGGTGCTTTAGAGTGCCGAGTTTATCACTGCGCATGAAGAAATGACCACCTCCAACGTTTGGTTTATGTTTTATAAGCATTTTTAATTTTATTGCTTAAATCGCATTTTCTCGGCGAGCTGAGCACTTTTTCTGAATTGTGCCGCTCCCGTCACTCTGGTTAGGTTGGCATGGAAAAAAACGCTCTCGGGTGCTTTAGAGTGCCGAGTTTATCACCGCGCATGAAGAAATGACCACCTCCAACGTTTGGTTTATGTTTTATAAGCATTTTTAATTTTATTGCTTAAATCGCATTTTCTCGGCGAGCTGAGCGCTTTTTCTGAATTGTGCCGCTCCCGTCACTCTGGTTAGGTTGGCATCGAATAAAACGCTCTCGGGTGCTTTAGAGTGCCGAGTTTATCACTGCGCATGAAGAAATGACCACCTCCAACGTTTGGTTTATGTTTTATAAGCATTTTTAATTTTATTGCTTAAATCGCATTTTCTCGGCGAGCTGAGCACTTTTTCTGAATTGTGCCGCTCCCGTCACTCTGGTTAGGTTGGCATGGAAAAAAACGCTCTCGGGTGCTTTAGAGTGCCGAGTTTATTACTGCGTAATAAGAAATGACCATCTACAACGTTTGGTTTATGTTTCATAAGCATTTTTAATTTTATTGCTTAAATCGCATTTTCTCGGCGAGCTGAGCACTTTTTCTGAATTGTGCCGCTCCCGTCACTCTGGTTAGGTTGGCATGGAAAAAAACGCTCTCGGGTGCTTTAGAGTGCCGAGTTTATCACTGTGCATGAAGAAATGACCACCTCCAACGTTTGGTTTATGTTTTATAAGCATTTTTAATTTTATTGCTTAAATCGCATTTTCTCGGCGAGCTGAGCACTTTTTCTGAATTGTGCCGCTCCCGTCACTCTGGTTAGGTTGGCATCGAAAAAAACGCTCTCGGGTGCTTTAGAGTGCCGAGTTTATCACTGCGCATGAAGAAATGACCACCTCCAACGTTTGGTTTATGTTTTATAAGCATTTTTAATTTTATTGCTTAAATCGCATTTTCTCGGCGAGCTGAGCACTTTTTCTGAATTGTGCCGCTCCCGTCACTCTGGTTAGGTTGGCATCGAAAAAAACGCTCTCGGGTGCTTTAGAGTGCCGAGTTTATTACTGCGTAATAAGAAATGACCATCTACAACGTTTGGTTTATGTTTTATAAGCATTTTTAATTTTATTGCTTAAATCGCATTTTCTCGGCGAGCTGAGCACTTTTTCTGAATTGTGCCGCTCCCGTCACTCTGTTTAGGTTGGCATGGAAAAAAACGCTCTCGGGTGCTTTAGAGTGCCGAGTTTATCACTGCGCATGAAGAAAAGACCACCTCCAACGTTTGGTTTATGTTTTATAAGCATTTTTAATTTTATTGCTTAAATCGCATTTTCTCGGCGAGCTGAGCGCTTTTTCTGTATTGTGCCGCTCCCGTCACTCTGGTTAGGTTGGCATCGAAAAAAACGCTCTCGGGTGCTTTAGAGTGCCGAGTTTATTACTGCGTAATAAGAAATGACCATTTACAACGTTTGGTTTATGTTTTGTAAGCATTTTTAATTTTATTGCTTAAATCGCAGTTTCTCGGCGAGCTGAGCACTTTTTCTGAATTGTGCCGCTCCCGTCACTCTGGTTAGGTTGGCATCGAAAAAAACGCTCTCGGGTGCTTTAGAGTGCCGAGTTTATCACTGTGCATGAAGAAATGACCACCTCCAACGTTTGGTTTATGTTTTATAAGCATTTTTAATTTTATTGCTTAAATCGCATTTTCTCGGCGAGCTGAGCGCTTTTTCTGAATTGTGCCGCTCCCGTCACTCTGGTTAGGTTGGCATCGAAAAAAACGCTCCCGGGTGCTTTAGAGTGCCGAGTTTATTACTGCGTAATAAGAAATGACCATCTACAACGTTTGGTTTATGTTTTATAAGCATTTATAATTTTATTGCTTAAATCGCATTTTCTCGGCGAGCTGAGCACTTTTTCTGAATTGTGCCGCTCCCGTCACTCTGGTTAGGTTGGCATCGAAAAAAACGCTCTCGGGCGCTTTAGAGTGCCGAGTTTATCACTGCGCATGAAGAAATGACCACCTCCAACGTTTGGTTTATGTTTTATAAGCATTTTTAATTTTATTGCTTAAATCGCATTTTCTCGGCGAGCTGAGCGCTTTTTCTGAATTGTGCCGCTCCCGTCACTCTGGTTAGGTTGGCATCGAAAAAAACGCTCTCGGGTGCTTTAGAGTGCCGAGTTTATCACTGCGCATGAAGAAATGACCACCTCCAACGTTTGGTTTATGTTTTATAAGCATTTTTAATTTTATTGCTTAAATCGCATTTTCTCGGCGAGGTGAGCACTTTTTCTGAATTGTGCCGCTCCCGTCACTCTGGTTAGGTTGGCATCGAAAAAAACGCTCTCGGGTGCTTTAGAGTGCCGAGTTTATCACTGCGCATGAAGAAATGACCAACTCCAACGTTTGGTTTATGTTTTATAAGCATTTTTAATTTTATTGCTTAAATCGCATTTTCTCGGCGAGCTGAGCACTTTTTCTGAATTGTGCCGCTCCCGTCACTCTGGTTAGGTTGGCATCGAAAAAAACGCTCTCGGGTGCTTTAGAGTGCCGAGTTTATCACTGTGCATGAAGAAATGACCACCTCCAACGTTTGGTTTATGTTTTATAAGCATTTTTAATTTTATTGCTTAAATCGCATTTTCTCGGCGAGCTGAACGCTTTTTCTGAATTGTGCCGCTCCCGTCACTCTGGTTAGGTTGGCATCGAAAAAAACGCTCTCGGGTGCTTTAGAGTGCCGAGTTTATTACTGCGTAATAAGAAATGACCATCTACAACGTTTGGTTTATGTTTTATAAGCATTTTTAATTTTATTGCTTAAATCGCATTTTCTCGGCGAGCTGAGCACTTTTTCTGAATTGTGCCGCTCCCGTCACTCTGGTTAGGTTGGCATGGAAAAAAACGCTCTCGGGTGCTTTAGAGTGCCGAGTTTATCACTGCGCATGAAGAAATGACCACCTCCAACGTTTGGTTTATGTTTTATAAGCATTTTTTATTTTATTGCTTAAATCGCATTTTCTCGGCTAGCTGAGCACTTTTTCTGAATTGTGCCGCTCCCGTCACTCTGGTTAGGTTGGCATGGAAAAAAACGCTCTCGGGTGCTTTAGAGTGCCGAGTTTATCACTGCGCATGAAGAAATGGCCACCTCCAACGTTTGGTTTATGTTTTATAAGCATTTTTAATTTTATTGCTTAAATCGCATTTTCTCGGCGAGCTGAGCACTTTTTCTGAATTGTGCCGCTCCCGTCACTCTGGTTAGGTTGGCATGGAAAAAAACGCTCTCGGGTGCTTTAGAGTGCCGAGTTTATCACTGCGCATGAAGAAATGACCACCTCCAACGTTTGGTTTATGTTTTATAAGCATTTTTAATTTTATTGCTTAAATCGCATTTTCTCGGCGAGCTGAGCACTTTTTCTGAATTGTGCCGCTCCCGTCACTCTGGTTAGGTTGGCATGGAAAAAAACGCTCTCGGGTGCTTTAGAGTGCCGAGTTTATCACTGCGCATGAAGAAATGGCCACCTCCAACGTTTGGTTTATGTTTTATAAGCATTTTTAATTTTATTGCTTAAATCGCATTTTCTCGGCGAGCTGAGCACTTTTTCTGAATTGTGCCGCTCCCGTCACTCTGGTTAGGTTGGCATGGAAAAAAACGCTCTCGGGTGCTTTAGAGTGCCGAGTTTATCACTGCGCATGAAGAAAAGACCACCTCCAACGTTTGGTTTATGTTTTATAAGCATTTTTAATTTTATTGCTTAAATCGCATTTTCTCGGCGAGCTGAGCACTTTTTCTGAATTGTGCCGCTCCCGTCACTCTGGTTAGGTTGGCATGGAAAAAAACGCTCTCGGGTGCTTTAGAGTGCCGAGTTTATCACTGCGCATGAAGAAATGACCACCTCCAACGTTTGGTTTATGTTTTATAAGCATTTTTAATTTTATTGCTTAAATCGCATTTTCTCGGCGAGCTGAGCACTTTTTCTGAATTGTGCCGCTCCCGTCACTCTGGTTAGGTTGGCATGGAAAAAAACGCTCTCGGGTGCTTTAGAGTGCCGAGTTTATTACTGCGTAATAAGAAATGACCATCTACAACGTTTGGTTTATGTTTTATAAGCATTTTTAATTTTATTGCTTAAATCGCATTTTCTCGGCGAGCTGAGCACTTTTTCTGAATTGTGCCGCTCCCGTCACTCTGTTTAGGTTGGCATGGAAAAAAACACTCTCGGGTGCTTTAGAGTGCCGAGTTTATCACTGCGCATGAAGAAAAGACCACCTCCAACGTTTGGTTTATGTTTTATAAGCATTTTTAATTTTATTGCTTAAATCGCATTTTCTCGGCGAGCTGAGCACTTTTTCTGAATTGTGCCGCTCCTGTCACTCTGGTTAGGTTGGCATGGAAAAAAACGCTCTCGGGTGCTTTAGAGTGCCGAGTTTATCACTGTGCATGAAGAAATGACCACCTCCAACGTTTGGTTTATGTTTTATAAGCATTTTTAATTTTATTGCTTAAATCGCATTTTCTCGGCGAGCTGAGCACTTTTTCTGAATTGTGCCGCTCCCGTCACTCTGGTTAGGTTGGCATGGAAAAAAACGCTCTCGGGTGGTTTAGAGTGCCGAGTTTATCACTGCGCATGAAGAAATGGCCACCTCCAACGTTTGGTTTATGTTTTATAAGCATTTTTAATTTTATTGCTTAAATCGCATTTTCTCGGCGAGCTGAGCACTTTTTCTGAATTGTGCCGCTCCCGTCACTCTGGTTAGGTTGGCATCGAAAAAAACGCTCTCGGGTGCTTTAAAGTGCCGAGTTTATCACTGCGCATGAAGAAATGACCACCTCCAATATTTGGTTTATGTTTTATAAGCATTTTTAATTTTATTGCTTAAATCGCATTTTCTCGGCGAGCTGAGCACTTTTTCTGAATTGTGCCGCTCCCGTCACTCTGGTTAGGTTGGCATGAAAAAAAACGCTCTCGGGTGCTTTAGAGTGCCGAGTTTATCACTGTGCATGAAGAAATGACCACCTCCAACGTTTGGTTTATGTTTTATAAGCATTTTTAATTTTATTGCTTAAATCGCATTTTCTCGGCGAGCTGAGCGCTTTTTCTGAATTGTGCCGCTCCCGTCACTCTGGTTAGGTTGGCATCGAAAAAAACGCTCTCGGGTGCTTTAGAGTGCCGAGTTTATTACTGCGTAATAAGAAATGACAATTTACAACGTTTGGTTTATGTTTTATAAGCATTTTTAATTTTATTGCTTAAATCGCATTTTCTCGGCGAGCTGAGCACTTTTTCTGAATTGTGCCGCTCCCGTCACTCTGGTTAGGTTGGCATCGAAAAAAACGCTCTCGGGTGCTTTAGAGTGCCGAGTTTATCACTGTGCATGAAGAAATGACCACCTCCAACGTTTGGTTTATGTTTTATAAGCATTTTTAATTTTATTGCTTAAATCGCATTTTCTCGGCGAGCTGAGCGCTTTTTCTGAATTGTGCCGCTCCCGTCACTCTGGTTAGGTTGGCATCGAAAAAAACGCTCTCGGGTGCTTTAGAGTGCCGAGTTTATCACTGCGCATGAAGAAATGACCACCTCCAACGTTTGGTTTATGTTTTATAAGCATTTTTAATTTTATTGCTTAAATCGCATTTTCTCGGCGAGCTGAGCACTTTTTCTGAATTGTGCCGCTCCCGTCACTCTGGTTAGGTTGGCATGGAAAAAAACGCTCTCGGGTGCTTTAGAGTGCCGAGTTTATTACTGCGTAATAAGAAATGACCATCTACAACGTTTGGTTTATGTTTTATAAGCATTTTAAATTTTATTGCTTAAATCGCATTTTCTCGGCGAGCTGAGCACTTTTTCTGAATTGTGCCGCTCCCGTCACTCTGGTTAGGTTGGCATCGAAAAAAACGCTCTCGGGTGCTTTAGAGTGCCGAGTTTATCACTGCGCATGAAGAAATGACCACCTCCAACGTTTGGTTTATGTTTTATAAGCATTTTTAATTTTATTGCTTAAATCGCATTTTCTCGGCGAGCTGAGCACTTTTTCTGAATTGTGCCGCTCCCGTCACTCTGGTTAGGTTGGCATCGAAAAAAACGCTCTCGGGTGCTTTAGAGTGCCGAGTTTATCACTGCGCATGAAGAAATCACCACCTCCAACGTTTGGTTTATGTTTTATAAGCATTTTTAATTTTATTGCTTAAATCGCATTTTCTCGGCGAGCTGAGCACTTTTTCTGAATTGTGCCGCTCCCGTCACTCTGGTTAGGTTGGGATCGAAAAAAACGCTCTCGGGTGCTTTAGAGTGCCGAGTTTATCACTGCGCATGAAGAAATGACCAACTCCAACGTTTGGTTTATGTTTTACAAGCATTTTTAATTTTATTGCTTAAATCGCATTTTCTCGGCGAGCTGAGCACTTTTTCTGAATTGTGCCGCTCCCGTCACTCTGGTTAGGTTGGCATCGAAAAAAACGCTCTCGGGTGCTTTAGAGTGCCGAGTTTATCACCGCGCATGAAGAAATGACCACCTCCAACGTTTGGTTTATGTTTTATAAGCATTTTTAATTTTATGGCTTAAATCGCATTTTCTCGGCGAGCTGAGCGCTTTTTCTGAATTGTGCCGCTCCCGTCACTCTGGTTAGGTTGGCATCGAAAAAAACGCTCTCGGGTGCTTTAGAGTGCCGAGTTTATCACTGCGCATGAAGAAATGACCACCTCCAACGTTTGGTTTATGTTTTATAAGCATTTTTAATTTTATTGCTTAAATCGCATTTTCTCGGCGAGCTGAGCACTTTTTCTGAATTGTGCCGCTCCCGTCACTCTGGTTAGGTTGGCATCGAATAAAACGCTCTCGGGTGCTTTAGAGTGCCGAGTTTATCACTGCGCATGAAGAAATGACCACCTCCAACGTTTGGTTTATGTTTTATAGGCATTTTTAATTTTATTGCTTAAATCGCATTTTCTCGGCGAGCTGAGCACTTTTTCTGAATTGTGCCGCTCCCGTCACTCTGGTTAGGTTGGCATCGAAAAAAACGCTCTCGGGTGCTTTAGAGTGCCGAGTTTATCACTGCGCATGAAGAAATGACCACCTCCAACGTTTGGTTTATGTTTTATAAGCATTTTTAATTTTATTGCTTAAATCGCATTTTCTCGGCGAGCTGAGCACTTTTTCTGAATTGTGCCGCTCCCGTCACTCTGGTTAGGTTGGCATCGAAAAAAACGCTCTCGGGTGCTTTAGAGTGCCGAGTTTATCACTGTGCATGAAGAAATGACCACCTCCAACGTTTGGTTTATGTTTTATAAGCATTTTTAATTTTATTGCTTAAATCGCATTTTCTCGGCGAGCTGAGCACTTTTTCTGAATTGTGCCGCTCCCGTCACTCTGGTTAGGTTGGCATGGAAAAAAACGCTCTCGGGTGCTTTAGAGTGCCGAGTTTATCACTGCACATGAAGAAATGACCACCTCCAACGTTTGGTTTATGTTTTATAAGCATTTTTAATTGTATTGCTTAAATCGCATTTTCTCGGCGAGCTGAGCACTTTTTCTGAATTGTGCCGCTCCCGTCACTCTGGTTAGGTTGGCATGGAAAAAAACGCTCTCGGGTGCTTTAGAGTGCCGAGTTTATTACTGCGTAATAAGAAATGACCATCTACAACGTTTGGTTTATGTTTTATAAGCATTTTTAATTTTATTGCTTAAATCGCATTTTCTCGGCGAGCTGAGCACTTTTTCTGAATTGTGCCGCTCCCGTCACTCTGGTTAGGTTGGCATCGAAAAAAACGCACTCGGGTGCTTTAGAGTGCCGAGTTTATCACTGCGCATGAAGAAATGACCACCTCCAACGTTTGGTTTGTGTTTTATAAGCATTTTTAATTTTATTGCTTAAATCGCATTTTCTCGGCGAGCTGAGCACTTTTTCTGAATTGTGCCGCTCCCGTCACTCTGGTTAGGTTGGCATGGAAAAAAACGCTCTCGGGTGCTTTAGAGTGCCGAGTTTATCACCGCGCATGAAGAAATGACCACCTCCAACGTTTGGTTTATGTTTTATAAGCATTTTTAATTTTATTGCTTAAATCGCATTTTCTCGGCGAGCTGAGCGCTTTTTCTGAATTGTGCCGCTCCCGTCACTCTGGTTAGGTTGGCATCGAATAAAACGCTCTCGGGTGCGTTAGAGTGCCGAGTTTATCACTGCGCATGAAGAAATTACCACCTCCAACGTTTGGTTTATGTTTTATAAGCATTTTTAATTTTATTGCTTAAATCGCATTTTCTCGGCGAGCTGAGCACTTTTTCTGAATTGTGCCGCTCCCGTCACTCTGGTTAGGTTGGCATGGAAAAAAACGCTCTCGGGTGCTTTAGAGTGCCGAGTTTATTACTGCGTAATAAGAAATGACCATCTACAACGTTTGGTTTATGTTTTATAAGCATTTTTAATTTTATTGCTTAAATCGCATTTTCTCGGCGAGCTGAGCACTTTTTCTGAATTGTGCCGCTCCCGTCACTCTGGTTAGGTTGGCATGGAAAAAAACGCTCTCGGGTGCTTTAGAGTGCCGAGTTTATCACTGCGCATGAAGAAATGACCACCTCCAACGTTTGGTTTATGTTTTATAAGCATTTTTAATTTTATTGCTTAAATCGCATTTTCTCGGCGAGCTGAGCACTTTTTCTGAATTGTGCCGCTCCCGTCACTCTGGTTAGGTTGGCATGGAAAAAAACGTTCTCGGGTGCTTTAGAGTGCCGAGTTTATCACTGCGCATGAAGAAATGACCACCTCCAACGTTTGGTTTATGTTTTATAAGCATTTTTAATTTTATTGCTTAAATCGCATTTTCTCGGCGAGCTGAGCACTTTTTCTGAATTGTGCCGCTCCCGTCACTCTGGTTAGGTTGGCATCGAAAAAAACGCTCTCGGGTGCTTTAGAGTGCCGAGTTTATTACTGCGTAATAAGAAATGACCATTTACAACGTTTGGTTTATGTTTTATAAGCATTTTTAATTTTATTGCTTAAATCGCATTTTCTCGGCGAGCTGAGCACTTTTTCTGAATTGTGCCGCTCCCGTCACTCTGGTTAGGTTGGCATCGAAAAAAACGCTCTCGGGTGCTTTAGAGTGCCGAGTTTATCACTGTGCATGAAGAAATGACCACCTCCAACGTTTGGTTTATGTTTTATAAGCATTTTTAATTTTATTGCTTAAATCGCATTTTCTCGGCGAGCTGAGCGCTTTTTCTGAATTGTGCCGCTCCCGTCACTCTGGTTAGGTTGGCATCGAAAAAAACGCTCTCGGGTGCTTTAGAGTGCCGAGTTTATTACTGCGTAATAAGAAATGACCATCTACAACGTTTGGTTTATGTTTTATAAGCATTTTTAATTTTATTGCTTAAATCGCATTTTCTCGGCGAGCTGAGCACTTTTTCTGAATTGTGCCGCTCCCGTCACTCTGGTTAGGTTGGCATCGAAAAAAACGCTCTCGGGTGCTTTAGAGTGCCGAGTTTATCACTGTGCATGAAGAAATGACCACCTCCAACGTTTGGTTTATGTTTTATAAGCATTTTTAATTTTATTGCTTAAATCGCATTTTCTCGGCGAGCTGAGCGCTTTTTCTGAATTGTGCCGCTCCCGTCACTCTGGTTAGGTTGGCATCGAAAAAAACGCTCTTGGGTGCTTTAGAGTGCCGAGTTTATCACTGCGCATGAAGAAATGACCACCTCCAACGTTTGGTTTATGTTTTATAAGCATTTTTAATTTTATTGCTTAAATCGCATTTTCTCGGCGAGCTGAGCACTTTTTCTGAATTGTGCCGCTCCCGTCACTCTGGTTAGGTTGGCATCGAAAAAAACGCTCTCGGGTGCTTTAGAGTGCCGAGTTTATCACTGCGCATGAAGAAATGACCAACTCCAATGTTTGGTTTATGTTTTATAAGCATTTTTAATTTTATTGCTTAAATCGCATTTTCTCGGCGAGCTGAGCACTTTTTCTAAATTGTGCCGCTCCCGTCACTCTGGTTAGGTTGGCATCGAAAAAAACGCTCTCGGGTGCTTTAGAGTGCCGAGTTTATCACTGCGCATGAAGAAATGACCACCTCCAACGTTTGGTTTATGTTTTATAAGCATTTTTAATTTTATTGCTTAAATCGCATTTTCTCGGCGAGCTGAGCACTTTTTCTGAATTGTGCCGCTCCCGTCACTCTGGTTAGGTTGGCATCGAAAAAAACGCTCTCGGGTGCTTTAGAGTGCCGAATTTATCACTGCGCATGAAGAAATGACCACCTCCAACGTTTGGTTTATGTTTTATAAGCATTTTTAATTTTATTGCTTAAATCGCATTTTCTCGGCGAGCTGAGCGCTTTTTCTGAATTGTGCCGCTCCCGTCACTCTGGTTAGGTTGGCATCGAAAAAAACGCTCTCGGGTGCTTTAGAGTGCCGAGTTTATCACTTCGCATGAAGAAATGACCACCTCCAACGTTTGGTTTATGTTTTATAAGCATTTTTAATTTTATTGCTTAAATCGCATTTTCTCGGCGAGCCGAGCGCTTTTTCTGAATTGTGCCGCTCCCGTCACTCTGGTTAGGTTGGCATCGAAAAAAACGCTCTCGGGTGCTTTAGAGTGCCGAGTTTATCACTGCGCATGAAGAAATGACCACCTCCAACGTTTGGTTTATGTTTTATAAGCATTTTTAATTTTATTGCTTAAATCGCATTTTCTCGGCGAGCTGAGCACTTTTTCTGAATTGTGCCGCTCCCGTCACTCTGGTTAGGTTGGCATCGAAAAAAACGCTCTCGGGTGCTTTAGAGTGCCGAGTTTATCACTGCGCAATAAGAAATGACCACCTCCAACGTTTGGTTTATGTTTTATAAGCATTTTTAATTTTATTGCTTAAATCGCATTTTCTCGGCGAGCTGAGCACTTTTTCTGAATTGTGCCGCTCCCGTCACTCTGGTTAGGTTGGCATCGAAAAAAACGCTCTCGGGTGCTTTAGAGTGCCGAGTTTATCACCGCGCATGAAGAAATGACCACCTCCAACGTTTGGTTTATGTTTTATAAGCATTTTTAATTTTATTGCTTAAATCGCATTTTCTCGGCGAGCTGAGCGCTTTTTCAGAATTGTGCCGCTCCCGTCACTCTGGTTAGGTTGGCATCGAAAAAAACGCTCTCGGGTGCTTTAGAGTGCCGAGTTTATCACTGCGCATGAAGAAATGACCACCTCCAACGTTTGGTTTATGTTTTATAAGCATTTTTAATTTTATTGCTTAAATCGCATTTTCTCGGCGAGCTGAGCACTTTTTCTGAATTGTGCCGCTCCCGTAACTCTGGTTAGGTTGGCATCAAATAAAACGCTCTCGGGTGCTTTAGAGTGCCGAGTTTATCACTGCGCATGAAGAAATGACCACCTCCAACGTTTGGTTTATGTTTTATAAGCATTTTTAATTTTATTGCTTAAATCGCATTTTCTCGGCGAGCTGAGCACTTTTTCTGAATTGTGCCGCTCCCGTCACTCTGGTTAGGTTGGCATGGAAAAAAACGCTCTCGGGTGCTTTAGAGTGCCGAGTTTATCACTGCGCATGAAGAAATGACCACCTCCAACGTTTGGTTTATGTTTTATAAGCATTTTTAATTTTATTGCTTAAATCGCATTTTCTCGGCGAGCTGAGCACTTTTTCTGAATTGTGCCGCTCCCGTCACTCTGGTTAGGTTGGCATGGAAAAAAACGCTCTCGGGTGCTTTAGAGTGCCGAGTTTATTACTGCGTAATAAGAAATGACCATCTACAACGTTTGGTTTATGTTTTATAAGCATTTTTAATTTTATTGCTTAAATTGCATTTTCTCGGCGAGCTGAGCACTTTTTCTGAATTGTGCCGCTCCCGTCACTCTGGTTAGGTTGGCATCGAAAAAAACGCTCTCGGGTGCTTTAGAGTGCCGAGTTTATCACTGCGCATGAAGAAATGACCACCTCCAACGTTTGGTTTATGTTTTATAAGCATTTTTAATTTTATTGCTTAAATCGCATTTTCTCGGCGAGCTGAGCACTTTTTCTGAATTGTGCCGCTCCCGTCACTCTGGTTAGGTTGGTACCGAAAAAAACGCTCTCGGGTGCTTTAGAGTGCCGAGTTTATCACTGTGCATGAAGAAATGACCACCTCCAACGTTTGGTTTATGTTTTATAAGCATTTTTAATTTTATTGCTTAAATCGCATTTTCTCGGCGAGCTGAGCGCTTTTTCTGAATTGTGCCGCTCCCGTCACTCTGGTTAGGTTGGCATCGAAAAAAACGCTCTCGGGTGCTTTAGAGTGCCGAGTTTATCACTGTGCATGAAGAAATGACCACCTCCAACGTTTGGTTTATGTTTTATAAGCATTTTTAATTTTATTGCTTAAATCGCATTTTCTCGGCGAGCTGAGCACTTTTTCTGAATTGTGCCGCTCCCGTCACTCTGGTTAGGTTGGCATGGAAAAAAACGCTCTCGGGTGCTTTAGAGTGCCGAGTTTATCACTGCACATGAAGAAATGAACCTCCAACGTTTGGTTTATGTTTTATAAGCATTTTTAATTGTATTGCTTAAATCGCATTTTCTCGGCGAGCTGAGCACTTTTTCTGAATTGTGCCGCTCCCGTCACTCTGGTTAGGTTGGCATGGAAAAAAACGCTCTCGGGTGCTTTAGAGTGCCGAGTTTATTACTGCGTAATAAGAAATGACCATCTACAACGTTTGGTTTATGTTTTATAAGCATTTTTAATTTTATTGCTTAAATCGCATTTTCTCGGCGAGCTGAGCACTTTTTCTGAATTGTGCCGCTCCCGTCACTCTGGTTAGGTTGGCATCGAAAAAAACGCTCTCGGGTGCTTTAGAGTGCCGAGTTTATCACTGCGCATGAAGAAATGACCACCTCCAACGTTTGGTTTATGTTTTATAAGCATTTTTAATTTTATTGCTTAAATCGCATTTTCTCGGCGAGCTGAGCACTTTTTCTGAATTGTGCCGCTCCCGTCACTCTGGTTAGGTTGGCATGGAAAAAAACGCTCTCGGGTGCTTTAGAGTGCCGAGTTTATCACCGCGCATGAAGAAATGACCACCTCCAACGTTTGGTTTATGTTTTATAAGCATTTTTAATTTTATTGCTTAAATCGCATTTTCTCGGCGAGCTGAGCGCTTTTTCTGAATTGTGCCGCTCCCGTCACTCTGGTTAGGTTGGCATCGAATAAAACGCTCTCGGGTGCTTTAGAGTGCCGAGTTTATCACTGCGCATGAAGAAATGACCACCTCCAACGTTTGGTTTATGTTTTATAAGCATTTTTAATTTTATTGCTTAAATCGCATTTTCTCGGCGAGCTGAGCACTTTTTCTGAATGTGCCGCTCCCGTCACTCTGGTTAGGTTGGCATGGAAAAAAACGCTCTCGGGTGCTTTAGAGTGCCGAGTTTATTACTGCGTAATAAGAAATGACCATCTACAACGTTTGGTTTATGTTTCATAAGCATTTTTAATTTTATTGCTTAAATCGCATTTTCTCGGCGAGCTGAGCACTTTTTCTGAATTGTGCCGCTCCCGTCACTCTGGTTAGGTTGGCATGGAAAAAAACGCTCTCGGGTGCTTTAGAGTGCCGAGTTTATCACTGTGCATGAAGAAATGACCACCTCCAACGTTTGGTTTATGTTTTATAAGCATTTTTAATTTTATTGCTTAAATCGCATTTTCTCGGCGAGCTGAGCACTTTTTCTGAATTGTGCCGCTCCCGTCACTCTGGTTAGGTTGGCATCGAAAAAAACGCTCTCGGGTGCTTTAGAGTGCCGAGTTTATCACTGCGCATGAAGAAATGACCACCTCCAACGTTTGGTTTATGTTTTATAAGCATTTTTAATTTTATTGCTTAAATCGCATTTTCTCGGCGAGCTGAGCACTTTTTCTGAATTGTGCCGCTCCCGTCACTCTGGTTAGGTTGGCATCGAAAAAAACGCTCTCGGGTGCTTTAGAGTGCCGAGTTTATTACTGCGTAATAAGAAATGACCATCTACAACGTTTGGTTTATGTTTTATAAGCATTTTTAATTTTATTGCTTAAATTGCATTTTCTCGGCGAGCTGAGCACTTTTTCTGAATTGTGCCGCTCCCGTCACTCTGTTTAGGTTGGCATGGAAAAAAACGCTCTCGGGTGCTTTAGAGTGCCGAGTTTATCACTGCGCATGAAGAAAAGACCACCTCCAACGTTTGGTTTATGTTTTATAAGCATTTTTAATTTTATTGCTTAAATCGCATTTTCTCGGCGAGCTGAGCGCTTTTTCTGTATTGTGCCGCTCCCGTCACTCTGGTTAGGTTGGCATCGAAAAAAACGCTCTCGGGTGCTTTAGAGTGCCGAGTTTATTACTGCGTAATAAGAAATGACCATTTACAACGTTTGGTTTATGTTTTGTAAGCATTTTTAATTTTATTGCTTAAATCGCAGTTTCTCGGCGAGCTGAGCACTTTTTCTGAATTGTGCCGCTCCCGTCACTCTGGTTAGGTTGGCATCGAAAAAAACGCTCTCGGGTGCTTTAGAGTGCCGAGTTTATCACTGTGCATGAAGAAATGACCACCTCCAACGTTTGGTTTATGTTTTATAAGCATTTTTAATTTTATTGCTTAAATCGCATTTTCTCGGCGAGCTGAGCGCTTTTTCTGAATTGTGCCGCTCCCGTCACTCTGGTTAGGTTGGCATCGAAAAAAACGCTCCCGGGTGCTTTAGAGTGCCGAGTTTATTACTGCGTAATAAGAAATGACCATCTACAACGTTTGGTTTATGTTTTATAAGCATTTATAATTTTATTGCTTAAATCGCATTTTCTCGGCGAGCTGAGCACTTTTTCTGAATTGTGCCGCTCCCGTCACTCTGGTTAGGTTGGCATCGAAAAAAACGCTCTCGGGCGCTTTAGAGTGCCGAGTTTATCACTGCGCATGAAGAAATGACCACCTCCAACGTTTGGTTTATGTTTTATAAGCATTTTTAATTTTATTGCTTAAATCGCATTTTCTCGGCGAGCTGAGCGCTTTTTCTGAATTGTGCCGCTCCCGTCACTCTGGTTAGCTTGGCATCGACAAAAAACGCTCTCGGGTGCTTTAGAGTGCCGAGTTTATCACTGCGCATGAAGAAATGACCACCTCCAACGTTTGGTTTATGTTTTATAAGCATTTTTAATTTTATTGCTTAAATCGCATTTTCTCGGCGAGCTGAGCGCTTTTTCTGAATTGTGCCGCTCCCGTCACTCTGGTTAGGTTGGCATCGAAAAAAACGCTCTCGGGTGCTTTAGAGTGCCGAGTTTATCACTGCGCATGAAGAAATGACCACCTCCAACGTTTGGTTTATGTTTTATAAGCATTTTTAATTTTATTGCTTAAATCGCATTTTCTCGGCGAGGTGAGCACTTTTTCTGAATTGTGCCGCTCCCGTCACTCTGGTTAGGTTGGCATCGAAAAAAACGCTCTCGGGTGCTTTAGAGTGCCGAGTTTATCACTGCGCATGAAGAAATGACCAACTCCAACGTTTGGTTTATGTTTTATAAGCATTTTTAATTTTATTGCTTAAATCGCATTTTCTCGGCGAGCTGAGCACTTTTTCTGAATTGTGCCGCTCCCGTCACTCTGGTTAGGTTGGCATCGAAAAAAACGCTCTCGGGTGCTTTAGAGTGCCGAGTTTATCACTGTGCATGAAGAAATGACCACCTCCAACGTTTGGTTTATGTTTTATAAGCATTTTTAATTTTATTGCTTAAATCGCATTTTCTCGGCGAGCTGAACGCTTTTTCTGAATTGTGCCGCTCCCGTCACTCTGGTTAGGTTGGCATCGAAAAAAACGCTCTCGGGTGCTTTAGAGTGCCGAGTTTATTACTGCGTAATAAGAAATGACCATCTACAACGTTTGGTTTATGTTTTATAAGCATTTTTAATTTTATTGCTTAAATCGCATTTTCTCGGCGAGCTGAGCACTTTTTCTGAATTGTGCCGCTCCCGTCACTCTGGTTAGGTTGGCATGGAAAAAAACGCTCTCGGGTGCTTTAGAGTGCCGAGTTTATCACTGCGCATGAAGAAATGACCACCTCCAACGTTTGGTTTATGTTTTATAAGCATTTTTAATTTTATTGCTTAAATCGCATTTTCTCGGCTAGCTGAGCACTTTTTCTGAATTGTGCCGCTCCCGTCACTCTGGTTAGGTTGGCATGGAAAAAAACGCTCTCGGGTGCTTTAGAGTGCCGAGTTTATCACTGCGCATGAAGAAATGGCCACCTCCAACGTTTGGTTTATGTTTTATAAGCATTTTTAATTTTATTGCTTAAATCGCATTTTCTCGGCGAGCTGAGCACTTTTTCTGAATTGTGCCGCTCCCGTCACTCTGGTTAGGTTGGCATGGAAAAAAACGCTCTCGGGTGCTTTAGAGTGCCGAGTTTATCACTGCGCATGAAGAAATGACCACCTCCAACGTTTGGTTTATGTTTTATAAGCATTTTTAATTTTATTGCTTAAATCGCATTTTCTCGGCGAGCTGAGCACTTTTTCTGAATTGTGCCGCTCCCGTCACTCTGGTTAGGTTGGCATGGAAAAAAACGCTCTCGGGTGCTTTAGAGTGCCGAGTTTATCACTGCGCATGAAGAAATGGCCACCTCCAACGTTTGGTTTATGTTTTATAAGCATTTTTAATTTTATTGCTTAAATCGCATTTTCTCGGCGAGCTGAGCACTTTTTCTGAATTGTGCCGCTCCCGTCACTCTGGTTAGGTTGGCATGGAAAAAAACGCTCTCGGGTGCTTTAGAGTGCCGAGTTTATCACTGCGCATGAAGAAATGGCCACCTCCAACGTTTGGTTTATGTTTTATAAGCATTTTTAATTTTATTGCTTAAATCGCATTTTCTCGGCGAGCTGAGCACTTTTTCTGAATTGTGCCGCTCCCGTCACTCTGGTTAGGTTGGCATCGAAAAAAACGCTCTCGGGTGCTTTAGAGTGCCGAGTTTATCACTGCGCATGAAGAAATGACCACCTCCAACGTTTGGTTTATGTTTTATAAGCATTTTTAATTTTATTGCTTAAATCGCATTTTCTCGGCGAGCTGAGCACATTTTCTGAATTGTGCCGCTCCCGTCACTCTGGTTAGGTTGGCATCGAAAAAAACGCTCTCGGGTGCTTTAGAGTGCCGAGTTTATCACTGTGCATGAAGAAATGACCACCTCCAACGTTTGGTTTATGTTTTATAAGCATTTTTAATTTTATTGCTTAAATCGCATTTTCTCGGCGAGCTGAGCGCTTTTTCTGAATTGTGCCGCTCCCGTCACTCTGGTTAGGTTGGCATCGAAAAAAACGCTCTCGGGTGCTTTAGAGTGCCGAGTTTATCACTGCGCATGAAGAAATGACCACCTCCAACGTTTGGTTTATGTTTTATAAGCATTTTTAATTTTATTGCTTAAATCGCATTTTCTCGGCGAGCTGAGCACTTTTTCTGAATTGTGCCGCTCCCGTCACTCTGGTTAGGTTGGCATGGAAAAAAACGCTCTCGGGTGCTTTAGAGTGCCGAGTTTATTACTGCGTAATAAGAAATGACCATCTACAACGTTTGGTTTATGTTTTATAAGCATTTTAAATTTTATTGCTTAAATCGCATTTTCTCGGCGAGCTGAGCACTTTTTCTGAATTGTGCCGCTCCCGTCACTCTGGTTAGGTTGGCATCGAAAAAAACGCTCTCGGGTGCTTTAGAGTGCCGAGTTTATCACTGCGCATGAAGAAATGACCACCTCCAACGTTTGGTTTATGTTTTATAAGCATTTTTAATTTTATTGCTTAAATCGCATTTTCTCGGCGAGCTGAGCACTTTTTCTGAATTGTGCCGCTCCCGTCACTCTGGTTAGGTTGGCATCGAAAAAAACGCTCTCGGGTGCTTTAGAGTGCCGAGTTTATCACTGCGCATGAAGAAATCACCACCTCCAACGTTTGGTTTATGTTTTATAAGCATTTTTAATTTTATTGCTTAAATCGCATTTTCTCGGCGAGCTGAGCACTTTTTCTGAATTGTGCCGCTCCCGTCACTCTGGTTAGGTTGGGATCGAAAAAAACGCTCTCGGGTGCTTTAGAGTGCCGAGTTTATCACTGCGCATGAAGAAATGACCAACTCCAACGTTTGGTTTATGTTTTACAAGCATTTTTAATTTTATTGCTTAAATCGCATTTTCTCGGCGAGCTGAGCACTTTTTCTGAATTGTGCCGCTCCCGTCACTCTGGTTAGGTTGGCATCGAAAAAAACGCTCTCGGGTGCTTTAGAGTGCCGAGTTTATCACCGCGCATGAAGAAATGACCACCTCCAACGTTTGGTTTATGTTTTATAAGCATTTTTAATTTTATGGCTTAAATCGCATTTTCTCGGCGAGCTGAGCGCTTTTTCTGAATTGTGCCGCTCCCGTCACTCTGGTTAGGTTGGCATCGAAAAAAACGCTCTCGGGTGCTTTAGAGTGCCGAGTTTATCACTGCGCATGAAGAAATGACCACCTCCAACGTTTGGTTTATGTTTTATAAGCATTTTTAATTTTATTGCTTAAATCGCATTTTCTCGGCGAGCTGAGCACTTTTTCTGAATTGTGCCGCTCCCGTCACTCTGGTTAGGTTGGCATCGAATAAAACGCTCTCGGGTGCTTTAGAGTGCCGAGTTTATCACTGCGCATGAAGAAATGACCACCTCCAACGTTTGGTTTATGTTTTATAGGCATTTTTAATTTTATTGCTTAAATCGCATTTTCTCGGCGAGCTGAGCACTTTTTCTGAATTGTGCCGCTCCCGTCACTCTGGTTAGGTTGGCATCGAAAAAAACGCTCTCGGGTGCTTTAGAGTGCCGAGTTTATCACTGCGCATGAAGAAATGACCACCTCCAACGTTTGGTTTATGTTTTATAAGCATTTTTAATTTTATTGCTTAAATCGCATTTTCTCGGCGAGCTGAGCACTTTTTCTGAATTGTGCCGCTCCCGTCACTCTGGTTAGGTTGGCATCGAAAAAAACGCTCTCGGGTGCTTTAGAGTGCCGAGTTTATCACTGTGCATGAAGAAATGACCACCTCCAACGTTTGGTTTATGTTTTATAAGCATTTTTAATTTTATTGCTTAAATCGCATTTTCTCGGCGAGCTGAGCACTTTTTCTGAATTGTGCCGCTCCCGTCACTCTGGTTAGGTTGGCATGGAAAAAAACGCTCTCGGGTGCTTTAGAGTGCCGAGTTTATCACTGCACATTGAGGTAAATTTTAGATTCTAGGCGTCGCCGTATGTCACCTTAAATGGTGACTTAGCTGCAGTGAGGAGACCATAAGCTATTTTGGCTGGCCAGAGATGCCTCAGTTTCTGCAAGGTATAGCAACTTAGAATATAGAAGGGAGCAGCTGTTGTTATGCAGGGGAAAGCGTCTTCTACATGTCCTTCTTAGGACATTTGGGAGCAACGAGTAGACTAAAATACGAACAGCAGCTGCATCCCAAGTCATGACATCAACGGTTCGGGCAGGTATAAGATAGGCTTGTCTGCCAGAGGGGGGAGCTTTTTTGGGGCGAACATCTGTGCCGTCGAGAGCTGAACCATCTTTGCTTTTGGGGCCACTCAAACTTTTGGAGAGACATCACTTTGACATCGGTTGAATAAAATCTTTTCCCAATCAGCCGGGTGTCACTGGAGTGCTTGGCCGGGACAGCCATTGTCCACTGAGTGTTTTTTGGAGACCAGCGAAACAACAAAGACCATTCACCACATTTTTGGCGTCACGAACAGGATTCGTGTTCCCCCGGGGAATTCGCGCCCGCTTCCTGAGCGAGAATCCAGCGGTCGACCAGCGGCTGTCATTAAGGTGAGATGCTTCGCCCGCAGTTGCCGCGATATGCTCGGTTCTTGGACAGGTGGGGGGTCGGCCCCTTGAGGGGGGCAGTTACAACCGAATCTGATGTGGCCATGAGCTGTCTCGGGAGTAAGTTGTCTCTCCCAGTCAAAAAGTCGTCATAATTCGACTTTCAAAGGGGGAGTGGCCCCAAATAGAAGCAGCAAAGAAAAAATAAAATAAAAATAGAAAATAAATAAAAAATAAGAAATAAAAAGTGAACAGTAACTTAGAACTTAATGGGGAATGTGCACAGCGGAGTGAGTGACATGTCTGGTGAGAATGATGAATGATGAAAAAGAAAAAAGCCCGAAGTAGTGTGGCTCGTGACGGGACAGGTTGTCAGGGACATCGCTGTTGACCGTCACAATAAAAGAATGGTAGAAAGTCCCATAAAACGTGGACTTTAGTTTGGCGACAGATCCGATGGAGGATAGAAATTTTAGCTGTGTGAATGAGGCGAAAACACAGATACGATTGAACACTGTTGCGACAAGAGATAGCCACCCGCTTAGCCCCCAGACGGTTAAAATTCCTGGGACAAGCCGGGACACTGCAGTCGCACCTAATGGCTGTACGGGCCAAGTGCGGTTGCCAAGCTGTTCGGCGGACGTGGAAGTCTCCGTCAAAAGTCCGACATAAAAGGGAGGCTTGCGCTGACCGCGTTTGGCAAATAGGAAAAGTGCGCAGCCTTGGCATCCGTAACTGTGAGCATGAATGTGGAAGTGACCCGGTCAGACCCTTTTTTAAGGGTGCCGAAGTGGTCCGGTCAGACCCAGTTATGGGTGCCGAGATCCGGTCAGATTTTAAGGGTACCGAGGAAAATAAAGCGCGCGTAAGCCACGTCGTTTGGACACTGATCGAATTAGAAGTGTGTGGGGGTTACAAGGCTCCTCGATTTAAACGCTGGTGCAAGGAAATGAATAGGTAAACCCTGTGGGCTGTCATTTTTGAATACCGAGGTAGCTGGTGCGTTATCGCGGCAACGGTCCGATCCCGATTTGTCGAGGCGCACTGTAATAGCATGCACGTCTGTCAAAGTTTGATAAATTTGAGCCGGCGACAAAACCGCTATTGGACGAAGGTTTTGTGCGGCTGCTGTGTGAAAATGGAAAACGTGGAAAAGAGGCCTCTGGGGTTTTAATATTGATATAATTGGTAAAGTAATTTGTGTGCACACTTAAGTTAAATTCTGCAGAATAAAGGGGAGATATACAGCGCTATTAGGAACGAAACGAAACGACACAAAAGTTAAGTAAGACGTGCGTATTTGTCAGTGCATCTGCTCTGATGACAGTTAAAATGACCAAACTGCTCAACAGCAGTTGGAAAGAAGCAAAATGTGGAATGGATTCGAATCCCGTTGTATGTCTTTTGTGTCCGTGTGTAAATTTTGTGAACTCTGTCAGCTTAATGTTGTCTGTTTGAGCTTCCGAATGAATGGACGCGTGAGGCGTGTACTTGTTGGGCCCAGTAAGTGTGTGTGTAGGGGTGTGTGCGTGCGTGTTTGTGTGGGTGCGCGCGTGTCCGTAAGTACGTGTGTGTGTGTGTGTGTGTGTGAATGTGCTCATGAGCGCGCATGGGGGAGAGTTTGAGTGTTTGGAAAACCACCAAAAATAACGGATAGTAGAGTGCGCTCTCGTTGCTCTGGGGCGCGTGCACGCCTGCGGTGCCCGCGCGCGGGGGGAGATCTGGCGGTGGGTAGGGCAGGGAGTGGCCAACCTGTATCTGCCCACTGTGTTTAAGGCTGGCCCCTCCCCGCGCGGTGATGCCGAGGCGGGGCGCAGGGCCGAAGTTATGCCCAATTAAGGGGGCCTGCCCTGCCAGCAACGAGAGAAACTATGATAGAATGGTGGAAGACGGAATGCTGAAGGAGCAAAAGAATGCATGACCAACTGGAGAAATAGGAGCATGCGTGTGTTACCCAATACGACACTAATATAGATGTGCATGCAAGTGGAGACAACAAGTTGTGGCTGAAGAGGGTAGCCCCCTCGTAAATAATGGGGGACCCCATTAAGGCCAGCTGGCGCCACCTTTAGCATTCTGAGAGGAATGGCAAGGTGGAACTGAAGAAGAGCCCAACTTGTTAATTTAAATTGTGAAGGAGGACAAATTTAAAACAAATTAGTGATACTGCTTTGTTTCTTTGGAACTCTCCTCAATACTTCTGATTTTCTGTTTGCATAAAAAACCTGAGACGGCAGATACATCCGTTTTCTCCAGGAGGACAAAGAGACACAGACTGAACTTACCGGTCTTCTGGAGAAGAGCTTCGTGGAGCGCCGCATCCAAAATTCTTAAGGCCAGTGTGATTTATCCACAAACTCTTGCAGTTCACTCTCACCCGCAATCAAAGGATTATATAGCAGACTGACAACAGACTGATCATCATAAAGATTGTGAATAACTGTTTTTCAGACAAATCATCATCTCAAACATAAGTCGAGTGCTGGTACAGGAATAGTGCGTGCGGAGTACACCGAATTAAATATCAAGAAAGCGCATGACAATACGGTCCTAAGGGTCGCATCTGAAGTTGGCAAAATCTTATCTCAATTGTTTAATTGACATTGAATAAAAAAAAAAAAAAAAAATAAATTAAAAAAAAAAAAAAAAAAAAAAAAAAAAAAAAAAAAAATGGGAGAAAGGAGCTTTGCAAGCCCAATGATGACTACCCCCATAGAGGTGGTGTTGAGAAACAACCCGCTTATCAAGGGGGTCAAAGAAATATCTAAGAGATGGAATAAGAGATGGCCGGATATTGAAAGGCCTTGGCCGGTGGAAGGGACTTTTAACAGGGAAGTAATCGAGACTATACGAATACTTGTATCAGCATACAAGGCAGGAAATAAAAAAGGAAAAATAGGAGAAAAAAGGAAGGAAAAAAGAGAATGGGAATTGGGATTGTTGAAAATATTTGACGAAGAAGGACTCAAATTGAACCGAGAGTTCAAACAGAAAAAAGAGAAAATGACAGCTGAAATGCTGAAAAATGTGGAGGAAGCTAGGAAATTAATGGAAAAAGCAAACACGCCTTTTTCACATGTGTCCCCTGTTAAGAATCCCCCACCGTATGATGCGAGTGAAAACAACGGTAATGTCTATCCACAACTCCCGATAATCAACCAAGAAGGAAGTTACCAGCTGGAGACGGAGGATAAAGACATTGTCGAAACAGGAAGAGCGAAGACAACCATCATCATGCACCCCAGCCCTACCCACAAAAGAAATAAAACACGATTTGCGAAGCAAGGCACCTCTGACTACACCAGAAAGGAGGCGCGGTATGACAGCCAGAGTGACGCTGAAGGAGCAGCTGGGGGTTACGCCCCCATAATTAAAAGCATCTTAAAACGAGCGGAGGAAAAAGGACGCACTCCAGGGAAAAAGATTAGGACAAAAACATATTTTAGCAGTACCGACAGTGGGAGCGACAGTAGTGATGACGAGTGGGGCGGCAAGGTCCCAACGCCCACCTCATGCTCCACCCCCATGGCTATAGAGGATTGGAGACGAACGGCTTTAATAAGCATTAAGACTAAGAAAAAGCAATGCCTGGAGGAATTGGACTGGTGTGGGGAGCCCAGGGAGCAAGAGGAGCTGGAAGAAGAATTGCAAAGATTAGAAGTTGCTGAACGCGAGCTGAAGAAAGAAGCATCCAAGCTGCCAGCGAATCCCTTGGGTCATGGGCAAAGATCGAGGAGAGCACATACAATTCTGCCAGTGTTGGTAAGAGGACAACAGCTGGAATACAAGCCATGGCAGAATTCCGACATGTCAGCCATCCTTGAGAAGCTGCCCACCATTCAGGATGGAGCACACCCTTGGATATCCAAGTTGGAGGAGTGCATGGTGGGGACGCAGTTTGCGGTAGGCGACATCAAGAGGCTTCTGGCTAATGTGGTAGGAGTTCATACCATGAAAGACCTTTTGGGAAAAGCAGGGCTACATCAATTTACCACAACATCAGCGAATGACTCCGACCTGTTTGCAGCAGTCCGAGGCCAGATGTGGGGAGCACTGAGGGCAGCTTATCCGACCAATGCAAACCCCGATAACATTGTGATCGAACCCCTGGGACCGATGGAGAATGCACGCTCATACGTGGCAAGAGCGCATCAAACTTGGAGACACATTACTGGAAACGACCCGGACACAACCCAAATGGAAAAATCTATCTTGCGGGATAAGATCCAGAAGGGCCTGCCCCTGCAAGTGAGGAGTAAACTGGCTGAAGTAGTGGGACTGGGAAACATGACAACTACTGTCTACACCGATCACATAGCTCATCAAGTTGATTGGTTCCGCAAGAAGGAGATGGCCCAAAAGGAACAAGACCAAGAAGTGGTGAGGAGGCTGAACCAGGTGCAACTCGCGGACAATAAGAAGGAGAAGAAGCAGACAGTCGTGGTGCAAGCTCCACCACAACAAATCATATTACAGCCCACGCCCCCGCCTGGACAACCGCCGCAGTCAGCTATGGCAGCGCCCTTCAGTCCAGCCCCTCAATGGGGAAATAGACAGACCCATCTCTGGGGAGCCAAAGCCCGTGGAGACAAAGGATGGGCAGGAAGGCCGAATCTCCCGGGGGGCCTACAACAAAGACCTACTGTGTGTTACAATTGCGGGAGACCAGGCCACATGGCTCGCCACTGCGACAGACCCAACAACAGCTCCCCTGGAGGTGGCTTCAGAGGGGGCGTCAAACAACGAGTCCAAATGCCCCAAGGCCCGGTACACCCCTTTGGGGGCCCGGAGCCCGGATTTTAGGGGTGCCCAGAGTGCCCTAAGGGGGGATGTCAGCTGGTAGTGTCAGGTCCGGAACAGGAGCCAATAATAACAGTGAAAGTAAATGATCAACCATTAACAGCTATGGTTGACAGCGGAGCAGCTTTCACTTGTATCCGGCCCGAAGACGCTACACATCTCCCCATGTCCGGTCATTTCGTGCGGACAATAGGGTTCGAGGGTATTAAACAGCTGATCCCTTCCACAAGACCAGTAAAGCTCTGCTGGCAAGACCACACGATAAGAATACCAGTCCTGGTGTCAGACCGTACACCTATTGCCCTCCTTGGCAGAGATGCTTTGTGTGGATTAAACTGCACCATAAAGTGTTCCCCCGATGGATGTGAGATTGAAATCCCATACCAAGCGTGCCATCAGGTGATGATGCTGTCAGAGTCCAGGAAGTCAACGCCCACTGTATTTTGGGTGGGTAAGATCAGCGACGACCTGTTGGAACCATACAAGAACTGGGAAAAGTTTATCCACTCCAATAAACCAGGAGCAAGGACCCCCGAGTACCCGTTTCACTGTACATTACAATACCACAAAGACCTAACGCAGGCCCAGGCAGAAGAGTGGTTACGTCGGCAACCCCAGGGAGTGCAATTGAATGGGACTTGTATCGTCCTGGGACCACAGGGAGTGGCCATGAAGATACAGAGAGACATATACATCAACAAGGAATTCAAGGTCAAAAATAGCATCCCACATGTGACCTTGTTGGTGGCAGAGGACTGTGAGCAGCAACATGTGGGGGAGATGATGGTGGAGGCGGAGAGGCGCAAGTTTTCCCCGCTGGAAGGAAACGTTGCGCTGTGGGTGAGCGCTGATAAGCAGTATATGAAGATCATGATCTCAGCGCACGGACACGGACAACCACAAACGGTGCAGCTGTCGCACGACTCCATCCTCAGTATGGCGACTGATCAACTCAAAGAGGACATGTTACGGCAGGTCCCTGACTACCTGTGGTCGCGCCATAGTACAGATATTGGACTTGTAAAATCAGCGCAACCGGTAAAAGTGGATCTTCGGCCAGGCTGTAGGCCGCCGTGGAAAACACAGTATCCACTGAAAGAGGAAGCAGTTCAAGGGATCGAGACACAGATTGAAGGGCTGCTCGTGGCAAATGTGTTAAGAATAACGCAGACCCCTCTTAGTAATACGCCAATATTGCCCTTGAAAAAACCTGACAACACCCATCGGCTGGTACACGATCTTCGAGCAGTGAACGAGGTGGTAATTGACAATGTAGCCGATGTGCCGGATCCGCACACCCTGCTGGCACAGATACCGCCGGATGCTGAGTGCTTCTCAGTGGTGGACCTTTGTGGCGCCTTTTTCAGTGTCCCACTCAGCTGTGAATCACAAGGACTGTTCGGGTTTACGTTCAAGGGGCAGTTTTATCAATATCAGAGACTTCCTATGGGCTATAAACATAGCCCTCATGTGTTTAACAAAGTGTTAAAAGATGACCTCGAAGGGCTGGAACGACAGGTGCAGAGCACTGTTATTCAATATGTGGACGATATTATTGTCTGTGCCGTAGATGTTGAAACGTGTCACAAAGACTCAATCAAACTGTTGCAAATTTTGGCAGAAAATGGTCATAAAGTGTCCCAAAAGAAATTGCAATACTGTAAAAAACAAGTTGACTATTTGGGTCAGAAAATATCATATGGACAGAGACGTATCTCAGATGGCCATTTGGAGGCGATACGGACGGCTCCGAAACCCAGAACCGTCAGGCAAATGTTAACATTTCTGGGAATAGCGGGCTATTCGGCCTCCTGGGTCGAAGAATACGCCAAATTGGTAGGGCCGCTAAGGGCTATGGTCAAAGACACAGGCAATAATGACCTCCACGCAACACTGGATTGGACACAGGATGGCCTTGTGGCGTTTGAAACAACCAAGGCAAGGTTGCAAGAGGCCCCGGCATTGGCTTTACCAGACTATTCCAAAAATTTCGTGTTATTCACGTCAATCTCAGCAGGGGGAAAGTTTGCATGTGCGATTCTTTGTCAGCCTACAGGCACCGGGTCTGGACCCCAACCTGTGGCCTATTATTCAACATCCTATTCCGAGGTGGAGATGGGACTGCCGCCTTGCTATAGAGCGATGGTGGGAGTCTATTTGATGTACGACAAAGCCTCTGCCATAACCATGGGCTATCCTGTGACCATTCTGACTCACCATAGTCTTCGGACTCTGTTGAACCATGGCAAGTACACCTTGACAGAGCCCCGGCTCCGGGACTATTACAGACTTTTCGAGCAAGAGGATGTCACTCTAGCAAGGTGTACTACTGTAAACCCAGCTGAATTTTTGCCAACTTCAGAGGACGGAGACCCTCACGATTGCTTACATGAGTCAGAAAAATACTCGAGATTACGGTCTGATTTGCAACCCATCCCCTTGGGCGAGGCGGATCTCGAACTCTGGACGGACGGTTCTTGTTATCGAGTCGGGGAAAATTTGTGCGCTGGCTATGCAGTGGTACAAGCGCAAGGTCCTGAGTTTGTGACAATCAAAGCCGAAGTGGTACCACAACCAGCCTCGGCCCAGCTTGCTGAACTAGTGGGGTTAACGGAAGCGTGCTTGCTCGCGGAAGGGAAAAGAGTGACGATCTATACAGATTCCGCATACGCGCATAGTGTGTGCCACCTGTTTGGTGCTGTGTGGAGGAATCGGGGCTTCAAGAAAACTGACGGTTCCCCCATCCAGCATCATGCGCAGATAATGAGACTGCTGATGGCTATGATGAAGCCCAGTGAAATAGCCATCGCGAAGTGTGCGGCCCACAAGTCCGATGCGTCCAGGGTCACGCAGGGAAACAAGATGGCAGACGAGGCAGCCAGGGCTGTCACGAAGGGAAGCCAGAAGGGAAGAGTTTTGTTAGTAACGCATGAGGTTGACCTCGAGGACAGGGTCACGCTCAGGGATGTGCTGTTGATGCAAACGGCAGTTAATCCGATGGACAAACATCTTTGGGCGCAGAGGGGGGCGAGTCAGGACTCTACCGGCGTTTGGAGAAATCACGAGGGTCTGATAGTGGCGCCGCCAGATTTGTTGGGACTGTTAATCCAGGAGGCACATGGGTTAGCCCATGTGTCAAGGGGGGAGGTGAAGCGAAAAATAACCGCAGAATATGGGTTTTGGGCGCCATATCTACTCGAACAAATCGACCAGGTCATTGGAAGATGTGTAATTTGTTTGAAAAACAATGTGAGGAGAGGGGTAGCCACCCCCACGGGTTACATCCCGACTCCTAATGGCCCCATGAGAGAACTAGTGATAGATTTCGTCGACATGATACAACCTGTTGAAGGGAAAAGATACATGTTGGTGGTCGTAGACCGATTCTCAAGATGGCCGGAGGCCTGTCCAACTAAACGAAAAGATGCTCAGTCTGTGGCCAAGTTTCTGTGCCGAGAAGTCATCAGCAGATGGGGTCTGCCGGATAGGATTTCTTCAGATAACGGGAGAGAGTTTGTGGATAAAACGGTCAAAATCATATTTCAAAAATTGGGAATTAAACAGCGGCTTGGCGCAGTATATCATCCACAAAGCCAAGGCATTTGTGAAAAAATGAACGGCGTTTTAAAAAATAGAATTTCCAAAATTTGTCAACATACAGGCTTGAATTGGATAGCTGCCTTACCACTGGCACTGATGGTCTGCAGGTCGAGTCAACTACGCGATTTGCATTTGACCCCACACGAATTGGCAACCGGTAGACGCATGCCTTCACCATGTTTGCGAACCAGTGGGAAAGGCCCAAGCCTGTCAATTTTGGAGGACGAAATGAAAGCCTATGTCAAACACTTAACCACGATACATAGGAATATTTCCACCTATGTTGTTGACAGGCAGAAACAAGAGGAGGCACAAGAGAGACTCGAGGCAAATACTAAAGACACTGTTCAGCCAGGAGACAAGGTGTATGTGAAAGTGTTCCGGCGCAAGTGGTTCAACGAAAGGCGGCAAGGGCCATTTGAAGTTGTCCGCTGTACCGGAACTGCGGTGCAAGTACAAGGGTCACCAACTTGGTACCATTTGACACACTGCGTCAAGGTGCCCAAAGATGAAGATCCCCAAAGAGGGAGGCGCGACTGCGAAACTGCAGAACCACTGCCAGAACAAGAATCGCCAGAGGGCCCGAATCGGGACAAAGATGGGCATGATCAAGCTGTGGTGGATAATGTGTCTGCTGAACCTGTCCCTGAGGACATCGCGGGCAGCACAGCCGACGACAGAGGAAACCAACAGTTCAACGATATCAATCGTGACGACGCACCCTCCCCAGGCGCAGATGACGACCCTCAGCACAACAACACTGAGCCAACTACCGCCAGAGGTAGTGCCCCCAGAGAACAACGCCACCCAGCAGGACCCAGCGGCGGACGCCCAGTCCGCCACAGAGTCCGGCCGGAGCGGTACATTGAGCAATGTTGAGGGAGTGTTGGGGGGGGCTGCAATACTGCCATGCAATTGCAGAAAGGAAGAAGGGTCCCTGTGCAGACGCACCGCCGAATGGGAAGACAACACCGGTAACATACTTGCCCTGGCCGGGCGAACACATACGGACAATGTGCTGTTATTAAATACATATAGGCGGTTTGAGGTGCTAGGAGATTGTGCTCTACTTCTGACAAAAATTGGCATAGATGATTTTGGGTACTATACGTGTACCTGTCTCAAACGGGGGGCGAGAAAAGCAGACCGCACGGGCGGTCATAAGACGGTGGACAGCATTAATTTCGTGACGTTGATGGAGAAAAAAGAAATTGCGAAACAGCATCCATACAGCCCCGGCGCGGAATGTGTCAAAGATGAAGAAGCAGTCGCCATGAATAATGTCGCCTTACCCGTGACGACAATTGGTAACAGCTTTGAAACACAGTCTGCCGCTTCAGGGACGCTCATGTCGGAGATAGAGGCTGTAGAGCCGACGCCTGACGTTCCGGAAAATGTCAACGAAGCACTGGCAGAATCAAACTGGTCCCCGGCAGAGGTGCAAGCCCATTTGCATGCCATGGCGAGGCGGGAGGCTGCATGGAAGGCTTATGGGTTCGATGCCTCGGCATTACCTGGGGTTGATGAATGGGCAGGAAGGAACATGTGGTATCAACTGATGGTGCATTCGATTAAATCGTCTAAGGCGGTGAGTGGGCCGTGTTTAGTAAGAGTGAAATCACCAAGTACGCTTAAGGCCGTGTTCCAGACCATACCGGTGCCGGTATCCGACAATTGCCAGCTTAGATTATTGCTTTGGTTGGTATACGAACAGTCGTGGAAGGCACCTGAAACCGACGCGCAGGTCAGGAAGATTTTCAAGCCCACAGGGGAGTGCGCCTGGATAAGCGAACTTCCCTACTTGGATTTGCTCGCCGTGCATGAGGACATCCAAGTCGCTGTGCCAGAATCCATAGATGTGCCATCTGTAAAGGTGCCCACCTGTTTTTGCTCTAATGTGACACATGGAGGGCCGGGGGTGCCTATGGGGGTGGCAGACTGCGACTATTACTCCATGCAATTCCCAGGAGAAGCATGGGGGCAGAGGGGAGCCGTCCATCCGGTGACCTTTGCTCTACCAGACTCCTATCAGGCGATTACTGTGATGGTGGCGAATCGCACGGTGCCTGGGAACACGACTGTAGGGAATCTTAGAGACATCTGGTGGGTTTGTGGAACTAGAGCTTATTTGTTTTTGCCGTATGGATGGATGGGTTGCTGCTATTCTGCCACCCTGAAGCTTCCGTTCGAGGTATTGGCGATTAGAAAGGGCCACAAGCCTGAGGAGAAGGCTTTTAGGGAGGTCCCTAGTAGGGCTAAGAGGGAGATGGCGGCGTTTCATACCACCGACGCGTATCATTGGAGAATTAGCTTGGGAGAAAAATGGGGCCTTGGGATTTTTCCCTGGTATGGGGTCACATTTTTGGCAGATCACATTGATAACATCACGTATACCCTTCAGGGGTTCGCGAATGAGA